>NC_092103.1:53478723-53682478 GCF_045679555.1 Salvelinus alpinus | reverse complement strand
GTAATACTCTCTCAGTTGAGTAATAATCTCTCAGTTGAGTAATAATCTCTCAGTCTAGTAACACTCTCTCAGTTTAGTAATACTCTCTCAGTTTAGTAATATTCTCTCAGTTTAGTAATAATCTCTCAGTTTAGTAATAGTCTCTCAGTTTAGTAATAGTCTCTCAGTTTAGTAATAATCTCTCAGTTTAGTAATAGTCTCTCAGTTTAGTAATACTCTCTCAGTTTAGTAATATTCTCTCAGTTTAGTAATATTCCTTCAGCTCTCTCAGTTTAGTAATATTCTCTCAGTTTAGTAATACTCTCTCAGTTTAGTAATATTCTCTCAGTTTAGTAATACTCTCTCAGTTTAGTAATATTCTCTCAGTTTAGTAATATTCTCTCAGTTTAGTAATATTCCTTCAGCTCTCTCAGTTTAGTAATATTCTCTCAGTTTAGTAATATTCTCTCAGTTTAGTAATATTCTCTCAGTTTAGTAATACTCTCTCGGGTTAGTAATACTCTCTCAGTTTAGTAAAACTATCTCAGTTTAGTAATACTCTCTCAGTCTAGTAATACTCTCTCAGCTCTCTCAGTTTAGTAATACTCTCTCAGTTTAGTAACACTCTCTCAGTTTAGTAATACTCTCTCAGTTTAGTAATACTGTCTCAGTTTAGTCATATTCTCTCAGTTTAGTAATACTCTCTCAGTTTAGTAATATTTTCTCAGTTTAGTAATATTCTCTCAGTTTAGTAATACTCTCTCAGTTGAGTAATACTCTCTCAGTCTAGTAACACTCTCTCAGTTTAGTAATACTCTCTCAGTTTAGTAATATTCTCTCAGTTTAGTAATATTCTCTCAGTTTAGTAATACTCTCTCAGTTTAGTAATATTCTCTCAGTTTAGTAATACTCTCTCAGTTTAGTAATACTCTCTCAGTTGAGTAATACTCTCTCAGTTTAGTAATACTCTCTCAGTTTAGTAATACTCTCTCAGTTTAGTAATATTCTCTCAGTTTAGTAATACTCTCTCAGTTTAGTAATATTCTCTCAGTTTAGTAATACTCTCTCAGTTTAGTAATATTCTCTCAGTTTAGTAATAATCTCTCAGGTCTCTCAGTTTAGTAATACTCTCTCAGTTTAGTAATATTTTCTCAGTTTAGTAATATTCTCTCAGTTTAGTAATACTCTCTCAGTTGAGTAATACTCTCTCAGTCTAGTAACACTCTCTCAGTTTAGTAATACTCTCTCAGTTTAGTAATATTCTCTCAGTTTAGTAATATTCTCTCAGTTTAGTAATACTCTCTCAGTTTAGTAATATTCTCTCAGTTTAGTAATACTCTCTCAGTTTAGTAAAACTCTCTCAGTTTAGTAATACTCTCTCAGTTGAGTAATAATCTCTCAGTTGAGTAATAATCTCTCAGTCTAGTAACACTCTCTCAGTTTAGTAATATTCTCTCAGTTTAGTAATATTCGCTCAGTTTAGTAATACTCTCTCAGTTGAGTAATACTCTCTCAGTTTAGTAATACTCTCTCAGTTTAGTAATACTCTCTCAGTTTAGTAATACTCTCTCAGTTTAGTAAAACGCTCTCAGTTTAGTAATACTCTCTCAGTTGAGTAATAATCTCTCAGTTGAGTAATAATCTCTCAGTCTAGTAACACTCTCTCAGTTTAGTAATACTCTCTCAGTTTAGTAATATTCTCTCAGTTTAGTAATAATCTCTCAGTTTAGTAATAGTCTCTCAGTTTAGTAATACTCTCTCAGTTTAGTAATAATCTCTCAGTTTAGTAATAGTCTCTCAGTTTAGTAATACTCTCTCAGTTTAGTAATATTCTCTCAGTTTAGTAATATTCCTTCAGCTCTCTCAGTTTAGTAATATTCTCTCAGTTTAGTAATACTCTCTCAGTTTTTTAATATTCTCTCAGTTTAGTAATACTCTCTCAGTTTAGTAATATTCTCTCAGTTTAGTAATATTCTCTCAGTTTAGTAATATTCCTTCAGCTCTCTCAGTTTAGTAATATTCTCTCAGTTTAGTAATATTCTCTCAGTTTAGTAATATTCTCTCAGTTTAGTAATACTCTCTCGGGTTAGTAATACTCTCTCAGTTTAGTAAAACTATCTCAGTTTAGTAATACTCTCTCAGTCTAGTAATACTCTCTCAGCTCTCTCAGTTTAGTAATACTCTCTCAGTTTAGTAACACTCTCTCAGTTTAGTAATACTCTCTCAGTTTAGTAATACTGTCTCAGTTTAGTCATATTCTCTCAGTTTAGTAATACTCTCTCAGTTTAGTAATATTTTCTCAGTTTAGTAATATTCTCTCAGTTTAGTAATACTCTCTCAGTTGAGTAATACTCTCTCAGTCTAGTAACACTCTCTCAGTTTAGTAATACTCTCTCAGTTTAGTAATATTCTCTCAGTTTAGTAATATTCTCTCAGTTTAGTAATACTCTCTCAGTTTAGTAATACTCTCTCAGTTTAGTAATACTCTCTCAGTTTAGTAATACTCTCTCAGTTGAGTAATACTCTCTCAGTTTAGTAATACTCTCTCAGTTTAGTAATACTCTCTCAGTTTAGTAATACTCTCTCAGTTTAGTAAAACTCTCTCAGTTTAGTAATACTCTCTCAGTTGAGTAATAATCTCTCAGTTGAGTAATAATCTCTCAGTCTAGTAACACTCTCTCAGTTTAGTAATATTCTCTCAGTTTAGTAATATTCGCTCAGTTTAGTAATACTCTCTCAGTTGAGTAATACTCTCTCAGTTTAGTAATACTCTCTCAGTTTAGTAATACTCTCTCAGTTTAGTAATACTCTCTCAGTTTAGTAAAACTCTCTCAGTTTAGTAATACTCTCTCAGTTGAGTAATAATCTCTCATTTGAGTAATAATCTCTCAGTCTAGTAACACTCTCTCAGTTTAGTAATACTCTCTCAGTTTAGTAATATTCTCTCAGTTTAGTAATAATCTCTCAGTTTAGTAATAGTCTCTCAGTTTAGTACTACTCTCTCAGTTTAGTAATATTCTCTCAGTTTAGTAATACTCTCTCAGTTTAGTAATATTCTCTCAGTTTAGTAATACTCTCTCAGTTTAGTAATATTCTCTCAGTTTAGTAATATTCTCTCAGTTTAGTAATATTCCTTCAGCTCTCTCAGTTTAGTAATATTCTCTCAGTTTAGTAATATTCTCTCAGTTTAGTAATATTCTCTCAGTTTAGTAATACTCTCTCGGGTTAGTAATACTCTCTCAGTTTAGTAAAACTCTCTCAGTTTAGTAATACTCTCTCAGTCTAGTAATACTCTCTCAGCTCTCTCAGTTTAGTAATACTCTCTCAGTTTAGTAACACTCTCTCAGTTTAGTAATACTCTCTCAGTTTAGTAATACTGTCTCAGTTTAGTAATATTCTCTCAGTTTAGTAATACTCTCTCAGTTTAGTAATATTCTCTCAGTTTAGTAATACGCTCTCAGTTTAGTAATATTCTCTCAGTTTAGTAATACTCTCTCAGTTTAGTAATACTCTCTCAGTTTAGTAATACTCTCTCAGTTTAGTAATATTCTCTCAGTTTAGTAATACTCTCTCAGTTTAGTAATATTCTCTCAGTTTAGTAATATTCTCTCAGTTTAGTAATATTCTCTCAGTTTAGTAATACTCTCTCAGTTTAGTAATATTCTCTCAGTTTAGTAATACTCTCTCAGTTTAGTAATATTCTCTCAGTTTAGTAATATTCTCTCAGTTTAGTAATACTCTCTCAGTTTAGTAATATTCTCTCAGTTTAGTAATATCCTCTCAGTTTAGTAATATTCTCTCAGTTTAGTAAAACTCTCTCAGTTTAGTAATACTCTCTCAGTCTTGTAATACTCTCTCAGCTCTCTCAGTTTAGTAATACTCTCTCAGTTTAGTAACACTCTCTCAGTTTAGTAATACTCTCTCAGTTTAGTAATATTCTCTCAGTTTAGTAATATACTTTCAGTTTAGTAATATTCCTTCAGCTCTCTCAGTTTAGTAATATTCTCTCAGTTTAGTAATACTCTCTCAGTTTAGTAATATTCTCTCAGTTTAGTAATATTCTCTCAGTTTAGTAATACTCTCTCAGTTTAGTAATACTCTCTCAGTCTTGTAATACTCTCTCAGTCTTGTAATACTCTCTCAGCTCTCTCAGTTTAGTAATACTCTCTCAGTTTAGTAACACTCTCTCAGTTTAGTAATACTCTCTCAGTTTAGTAATATTCTCTCAGTTTAGTAATATTCTTTCAGTTTAGTAATATTCCTTCAGCTCTCTCAGTTTAGTAATATTCTCTCAGTTTAGTAATACTCTCTCAGTTTAGTAATATTCTCTCAGTTTAGTAATACTCTCTCAGTTTAGTAATATTCTCTCAGTTTAGTAATATTCTCTCAGTTTAGTAATATTCCTTCAGCTCTCTCAGTTTAGTAATATTCTCTCAGTTTAGTAATATCCTCTCAGTTTAGTAATATTCTCTCAGTTTAGTAATACTCTCTCGTGTTAGTAATACTCTCTCAGTTTAGTAAAACTCTCTCAGTTTAGTAATACTCTCTCAGTCTTGTAATACTCTCTCAGCTCTCTCAGTTTAGTAATACTCTCTCAGTTTAGTAACACTCTCTCAGTTTAGTAATATTCTCTCAGTTTAGTAATATTCTTTCAGTTTAGTAATATTCCTTCAGATCTCTCAGTTTAGTAATATTCTCTCAGTTTAGTAATATCCTCTGAGTTTAGTAATATTCTCTAAGTTTAGTAATACTCTCTCAGTTTAGTAATATTCTCTCAGTTTAGTAATATTCTCTCAGTTTAGTAATACTCTCTCAGTTTAGTAATATTCTCTCAGTTTAGTAATATTCTCTCAGTTTAGTAATATTCCTTCAGCTCTCTCAGTTTAGTAATATTCTCTCAGTTTAGTAATATTCTCTCAGTTTAGTAATATTCTCTCAGTTTAGTAATATTCTCTCAGTTTAGTAATACTCTCTCGGGTTAGTAATACTCTCTCAGTTTAGTAATACTCTCTCAGTTTAGTAATATTCTCTCAGTTTAGTAATAGTCTCTCAGTTTAGTAATATTCCTTCAGCTCTCTCAGTTTAGTAATATTCCCTCAGTTTAGTAATACTCTCTCAGTTTAGTAATATTCTCTCAGTTTGGTAATACTCTCTCAGTTTAGTAATATTCTCTCAGTTTAGTAATACTCTCTCAGTTTAGTAATATTCTCTCAGTTTAGTAATAATCTCTCAGGTCTCTCAGTTTAGTAATACTCTCTCAGTTTAGTAATATTTTCTCAGTTTAGTAATATTCTCTCAGTTTAGTAATACTCTCTCAGTTTAGTAATACTCTCTCAGTCTAGTAACACTCCCTCAGTTTAGTAATACTCTCTCAGTTTAGTAATATTCTCTCAGTTTAGTAATATTCCTTCAGCTCTCTCAGTTTAGTAATATTCTCTCAGTTTAGTAATATCCTCTCAGTTTAGTAATATTCTCTCAGTTTAGTAATACTCTCTCGGGTTAGTAATACTCTCTCAGTTTAGTAAAACTCTCTCAGTTTAGTAATACTCTCTCAGTCTTGTAATACTCTCTCAGCTCTCTCAGTTTAGTAATACTCTCTCAGTTTAGTAACACTCTCTCAGTTTAGTAATACTCTCTCAGTTTAGTAATATTCTCTCAGTTTAGTAATATTCTTTCAGTTTAGTAATATTCCTTCAGCTCTCTCAGTTTAGTAATATTCTCTCAGTTTAGTAATACTCTCTCAGTTTAGTAATATTCTCTCAGTTTAGTAATATTCTCTCAGTTTAGTAATACTCTCTCAGTTTAGTAATACTCTCTCAGTCTTGTAATACTCTCTCAGCTCTCTCAGTTTAGTAATACTCTCTCAGTTTAGTAACACTCTCTCAGTTTAGTAATACTCTCTCAGTTTAGTAATATTCTCTCAGTTTAGTAATATTCTTTCAGTTTAGTAATATTCCTTCAGCTCTCTCAGTTTAGAAATATTCTCTCAGTTTAGTAATACTCTCTCAGTTTAGTAATATTCTCTCAGTTTAGTAATACTCTCTCAGTTTAGTAATATTCTCTCAGTTTAGTAATATTCTCTCAGTTTAGTAATATTCCTTCAGCTCTCTCAGTTTAGTAATATTCTCTCAGTTTAGTAATATCCTCTCAGTTTAGTAATATTCTCTCAGTTTAGTAATACTCTCTCGTGTTAGTAATACTCTCTCAGTTTAGTAAAACTCTCTCAGTTTAGTAATACTCTCTCAGTCTTGTAATACTCTCTCAGCTCTCTCAGTTTAGTACTAATCTCTCAGTTTAGTAATAGTCTCTCAGTTTAGTAATACTCTCTCAGTTTAGTAATATTCTCTCAGTTTAGTAATATTCCTTCAGCTCTCTCAGTTTAGTAATATTCTCTCAGTTTAGTAATACTCTCTGAGTTTAGTAATATTCTCTCAGTTTAGTAATACTCTCTCAGTTTAGTAATATTCTCTCAGTTTAGTAATATTCTCTCAGTTTAGTAATATTCCTTCAGCTCTCTCAGTTTAGTAATATTCTCTCAGTTTAGTAATATTCTCTCAGTTTAGTAATATTCTCTCAGTTTAGTAATACTCTCTCGGGTTAGTAATACTCTCTCAGTTTAGTAAAACTCTCTCAGTTTAGTAATACTCTCTCAGTCTAGTAATACTCTCTCAGCTCTCTCAGTTTAGTAATACTCTCTCAGTTTAGTAACACTCTCTCAGTTTAGTAATACTCTCTCAGTTTAGTAATACTGTCTCAGTTTAGTCATATTCTCTCAGTTTAGTAATACTCTCTCAGTTTAGTAATATTCTCTCAGTTTAGTAATACGCTCTCAGTTTAGTAATATTCTCTCAGTTTAGTAATACTCTCTCAGTTTAGTAATACTCTCTCAGTTTAGTAATATTCTCTCAGTTTAGTAATATTCTCTCAGTTTAGTAATACTCTCTCAGTTTAGTAATATTCTCTCAGTTTAGTAATATTCTCTCAGTTTAGTAATATTCTCTCAGTTTAGTAATACTCTCTCAGTTTAGTAATATTCTCTCTCAGTTTAGTAATACTCTCTCAGTTTAGTAATATTCTCTCAGTTTAGTAATATTCTCTCAGTTTAGTAATATTCCTTCAGCTCTCTCAGTTTAGTAATATTCTCTCAGTTTAGTAATATCCTCTCAGTTTAGTAATATTCTCTCAGTTTAGTAATACTCTCTCGGGGTAGTAATACTCTCTCAGTTTAGTAAAACTCTCTCAGTTTAGTAATACTCTCTCAGTCTTGTAATACTCTCTCAGCTCTCTCAGTTTAGTAATACTCTCTCAGTTTAGTAACACTCTCTCAGTTTAGTAATACTCTCTCAGTTTAGTAATATTCTCTCAGTTTAGTAATATTCTTTCAGTTTAGTAATATTCCTTCAGCTCTCTCAGTTTAGTAATATTCTCTCAGTTTAGTAATACTCTCTCAGTTTAGTAATATTCTCTCAGTTTAGTAATATTCTCTCAGTTTAGTAATACTCTCTCAGTTTAGTAATACTCTCTCAGTCTTGTAATACTCTCTCAGTCTTGTAATACTCTCTCAGCTCTCTCAGTTTAGTAATACTCTCTCAGTTTAGTAACACTCTCTCAGTTTAGTAATACTCTCTCAGTTTAGTAATATTCTCTCAGTTTAGTAATATTCTTTCAGTTTAGTAATATTCCTTCAGCTCTCTCAGTTTAGTAATATTCTCTCAGTTTAGTAATACTCTCTCAGTTTAGTAATATTCTCTCAGTTTAGTAATACTCTCTCAGTTTAGTAATATTCTCTCAGTTTAGTAATATTCTCTCAGTTTAGTAATATTCCTTCAGCTCTCTCAGTTTAGTAATATTCTCTCAGTTTAGTAATATCCTCTCAGTTTAGTAATATTCTCTCAGTTTAGTAATACTCTCTCGTGTTAGTAATACTCTCTCAGTTTAGTAAAACTCTCTCAGTTTAGTAATACTCTCTCAGTCTTGTAATACTCTCTCAGCTCTCTCAGTTTAGTAATACTCTCTCAGTTTAGTAACACTCTCTCAGTTTAGTAATATTCTCTCAGTTTAGTAATATTCTTTCAGTTTAGTAATATTCTCTCAGATCTCTCAGTTTAGTAATATTCTCTCAGTTTAGTAATATTCTCTCAGTTTAGTAATATTCTCTAAGTTTAGTAATACTCTCTCAGTTTAGTAATATTCTCTCAGTTTAGTAATATTCTCTCAGTTTAGTAATACTCTCTCAGTTTAGTAATATTCTCTCAGTTTAGTAATATTCTCTCAGTTTAGTAATATTCCTTCAGCTCTCTCAGTTTAGTAATATTCTCTCAGTTTAGTAATATTCTCTCAGTTTAGTAATATTCTCTCAGTTTAGTAATATTCTCTCAGTTTAGTAATACTCTCTCGGGTTAGTAATACTCTCTCAGTTTAGTAATACTCTCTCAGTTTAGTAATATTCTCTCAGTTTAGTAATATTCTCTCAGTTTAGTAATATTCCTTCAGCTCTCTCAGTTTAGTAATATTCCCTCAGTTTAGTAATACTCTCTCAGTTTAGTAATATTCTCTCAGTTTGGTAATACTCTCTCAGTTTAGTAATATTCTCTCAGTTTAGTAATACTCTCTCAGTTTAGTAATATTCTCTCAGTTTAGTAATAATCTCTCAGGTCTCTCAGTTTAGTAATACTCTCTCAGTTTAGTAATATTCTCTCAGTTTAGTAATATTCTCTCAGTTTAGTAATATTCTCTCAGTTTAGTAATACTCTCTCAGTTTAGTAATACTCTCTCAGTTTAGTAATATTCTCTCAGTTTAGTAATACTCTCTCAGTTTAGTAATATTCTCTCAGTTTAGTAATATTCTCTCAGTTTAGTAATATTCCTTCAGCTCTCTCAGTTTAGTAATATTCTCTCAGTTTAGTAATATCCTCTCAGTTTAGTAATATTCTCTCAGTTTAGTAATACTCTCTCGGGTTAGTAATACTCTCTCAGTTTAGTAAAACTCTCTCAGTTTAGTAATACTCTCTCAGTCTTGTAATACTCTCTCAGCTCTCTCAGTTTAGTAATACTCTCTCAGTTTAGTAACACTCTCTCAGTTTAGTAATATTCTCTCAGTTTAGTAATACTCTCTCAGTTTAGTAATATTCTTTCAGTTTAGTAATATTCTTCAGCTCTCTCAGTTTAGTAATATTCTCTCAGTTTAGTAATACTCTCTCAGTTTAGTAATATTCTCTCAGTTTAGTAATATTCTCTCAGTTTAGTAATACTCTCTCAGTTTAGTAATACTCTCTCAGTCTTGTAATACTCTCTCAGCTCTCTCAGTTTAGTAATACTCTCTCAGTTTAGTAACACTCTCTCAGTTTAGTAATACTCTCTCAGTTTAGTAATATTCTCTCAGTTTAGTAATATTCTTTCAGTTTAGTAATATTCCTTCAGCTCTCTCAGTTTAGTAATATTCTCTCAGTTTAGTAATACTCTCTCAGTTTAGTAATATTCTCTCAGTTTAGTAATACTCTCTCAGTTTAGTAATATTCTCTCAGTTTAGTAATATTCTCTCAGTTTAGTAATATTCCTTCAGCTCTCTCAGTTTAGTAATATTCTCTCAGTTTAGTAATATCCTCTCAGTTTAGTAATATTCTCTCAGTTTAGTAATACTCTCTCGTGTTAGGAATACTCTCTCAGTTTAGTAATACTCTCTCAGTTTAGTAATACTCTCTCAGTCTTGTAATACTCTCTCAGCTCTCTCAGTTTAGTAATACTCTCTCAGTTTAGTAACACTCTCTCAGTTTAGTAATATTCTCTCAGTTTAGTAATATTCTTTCAGTTTAGTAATATTCCTTCAGATCTCTCAGTTTAGTAATATTCTCTCAGTTTAGTAATACTCTCTCAGTTTAGTAATATTCTCTCAGTTTAGTAATACTCTCTCAGTTTAGTAATATTCTCTCAGTTTAGTAATATTCTCTCAGTTTAGTAATACTCTCTCAGTTTAGTAATATTCTCTCAGTTTAGTAATATTCTCTCAGTTTAGTAATATTCCTTCAGCTCTCTCAGTTTAGTAATATTCTCTCAGTTTAGTAATATTCTCTCAGTTTAGTAATATTCTCTCAGTTTAGTAATACTCTCTCGGGTTAGTAATACTCTCTCAGTTTAGTAATACTCTCTCAGTTTAGTAATATTCTCTCAGTTTAGTAATAGTCTCTCAGTTTAGTAATATTCCTTCAGCTCTCTCAGTTTAGTAATATTCCCTCAGTTTAGTAATACTCTCTCAGTTTAGTAATATTCTCTCAGTTTAGTAATACTCTCTCAGTTTAGTAATATTCTCTCAGTTTAGTAATACTCTCTCAGTTTAGTAATATTCTCTCAGTTTAGTAATAATCTCTCAGGTCTCTCAGTTTAGTAATACTCTCTCAGTTTAGTAATATTTTCTCAGTTTAGTAATATTCTCTCAGTTTAGTAATACTCTCTCAGTTGAGTAATACTCTCTCAGTCTAGTAACACTCTCTCAGTTTAGTAATACTCTCTCAGTTTAGTAATATTCTCTCAGTTTAGTAATATTCTCTCAGTTTAGTAATACTCTCTCAGTTTAGTAATATTCTCTCAGTTTAGTAATACTCTCTCAGTTTAGTAATACTCTCTCAGTTTAGTAATATTCTCTCAGTTTAGCAATATTCGCTCAGTTTAGTAATATTCTCTCAGTTAAGTAATACTCTCTCAGTCTAGTAATACTCTCTCAGTCTAGTAACACTCTCTCAGTTTAGTAATACTCTCTCAGTTTACTACTACTCTCTCAGTTTAGTAATATTCTCTCAGTTTAGTAATAATCTCTCAGGTCTCTCAGTTTAGTAATACTCTCTCAGTTTAGTAATATTCTCTCAGTTTAGTAATATTCGCTCAGTTTAGTAATACTCTCTCAGTTGAGTAATACTCTCTCAGTTTAGTAATACTCTCTCAGTTTAGTAATACTCTCTCAGTTTAGTAAAACTCTCTCAGTTTAGTAATACTCTCTCAGTTGAGTAATAATCTCTCAGTTGAGTAATAATCTCTCAGTCTAGTAACACTCTCTCAGTTTAGTAATATTCTCTCAGTTTAGTAATATTCGCTCAGTTTAGTAATACTCTCTCAGTTTAGTAATACTCTCTCAGTTGAGTAATAATCTCTCAGTTGAGTAATAATCTCTCAGTCTAGTAACACTCTCTCAGTTTAGTAATACTCTCTCAGTTTAGTAATATTCTCTCAGTTTAGTAATATCTCTCAGTTTAGTAATATTCTCTCAGTTTAGTAATATTCCTTCAGCTCTCTCAGTTTAGTAATATTCTCTCAGTTTAGTAATATCCTCTCAGTTTAGTAATATTCTCTCAGTTTAGTAATACTCTCTCGTGTTAGGAATACTCTCTCAGTTTAGTAAAACTCTCTCAGTTTAGTAATACTCTCTCAGTCTTGTAATACTCTCTCAGCTCTCTCAGTTTAGTAATACTCTCTCAGTTTAGTAATACTCTCTCAGTTTAGTAATATTCTCTCAGTTTAGTAATATTCTTTCAGTTTAGTAATATTCCTTCAGCTCTCTCAGTTTAGTAATATTCTCTCAGTTTAGTAATACTCTCTCAGTTTAGTAATATTCTCTCAGTTTAGTAATACTCTCTCAGTTTAGTAATATTCTCTCAGTTTAGTAATATTCTCTCAGTTTAGTAATACTCTCTCAGTTTAGTAATATTCTCTCAGTTTAGTAATATTCTCTCAGTTTAGTAATATTCCTTCAGCTCTCTCAGTTTAGTAATATTCTCTCAGTTTAGTAATATTCTCTCAGTTTAGTAATATTCTCTCAGTTTAGTAATACTCTCTCGGGTTAGTAATACTCTCTCAGTTTAGTAATACTCTCTCAGTTTAGTAATATTCTCTCAGTTTAGTAATAGTCTCTCAGTTTAGTAATATTCCTTCAGCTCTCTCAGTTTAGTAATATTCCCTCAGTTTAGTAATACTCTCTCAGTTTAGTAATATTCTCTCAGTTTAGTAATACTCTCTCAGTTTAGTAATATTCTCTCAGTTTAGTAATACTCTCTCAGTTTAGTAATATTCTCTCAGTTTAGTAATAATCTCTCAGGTCTCTCAGTTTAGTAATACTCTCTCAGTTTAGTAATATTTTCTCAGTTTAGTAATATTCTCTCAGTTTAGTAATACTCTCTCAGTTGAGTAATACTCTCTCAGTCTAGTAACACTCTCTCAGTTTAGTAATACTCTCTCAGTTTAGTAATATTCTCTCAGTTTAGTAATATTCTCTCAGTTTAGTAATACTCTCTCAGTTTAGTAATATTCTCTCAGTTTAGTAATACTCTCTCAGTTTAGTAATACTCTCTCAGTTTAGTAATATTCTCTCAGTTTAGCAATATTCGCTCAGTTTAGTAATATTCTCTCAGTTAAGTAATACTCTCTCAGTCTAGTAATACTCTCTCAGTCTAGTAACACTCTCTCAGTTTAGTAATACTCTCTCAGTTTACTACTACTCTCTCAGTTTAGTAATATTCTCTCAGTTTAGTAATAATCTCTCAGGTCTCTCAGTTTAGTAATACTCTCTCAGTTTAGTAATATTCTCTCAGTTTAGTAATATTCGCTCAGTTTAGTAATACTCTCTCAGTTGAGTAATACTCTCTCAGTTTAGTAATACTCTCTCAGTTTAGTAATACTCTCTCAGTTTAGTAAAACTCTCTCAGTTTAGTAATACTCTCTCAGTTGAGTAATAATCTCTCAGTTGAGTAATAATCTCTCAGTCTAGTAACACTCTCTCAGTTTAGTAATATTCTCTCAGTTTAGTAATATTCGCTCAGTTTAGTAAAACTCTCTCAGTTTAGTAATACTCTCTCAGTTGAGTAATAATCTCTCAGTTGAGTAATAATCTCTCAGTCTAGTAACACTCTCTCAGTTTAGTAATATTCTCTCAGTTTAGTAATATTCTCTCAGTTTAGTAATACTCTCTCAGTTTAGTAATAGTCTCTCAGTTTAGTAATACTCTCTCAGTTTAGTAATATTCTCTCAGTTTAGCAATATTCCTTCAGCTCTCTCAGTTTAGTAATATTCTCTCAGTTTAGTAATACTCTCTCAGTTTAGTAATATTCTCTCAGTTTAGTAATACTCTCTCAGTTTAGTAATATTCTCTCAGTTTAGTAATATTCTCTCAGTTTAGTAATATTCCTTCAGCTCTCTCAGTTTAGTAATATTCTCTCAGTTTAGTAATACTCTCTCAGTTTAGTAATATTTTCTCAGTTTAGTAATATTCTCTCAGTTTAGTAATACTCTCTCAGTCTAGTAACACTCTCTCAGTTTAGTAATACTCTCTCAGTTTAGTAATATTCTCTCAGTTTAGTAATATTCTCTCAGTTTAGTAATATTCTCTCAGTTTAGTAATATTCTCTCAGTTTAGTAATACTCTCTCAGTTTAGTAATATTCTCTCAGTTTAGTAATACTCTCTCAGTTTAGTAATATTCTCTCAGTTTAGTAATATTCTCTCAGTTTAGTAATATTCCTTCAGCTCTCTCAGTTTAGTAATATTCTCTCAGTTTAGTAATATCCTCTCAGTTTAGTAATATTCTCTCAGTTTAGTAATACTCTCTCGGGTTAGTAATACTCTCTCAGTTTAGTAAAACTCTCTCAGTTTAGTAATACTCTCTCAGTCTTGTAATACTCTCTCAGCTCTCTCAGTTTAGTAATACTCTCTCAGTTTAGTAACACTCTCTCAGTTTAGTAATACTCTCTCAGTTTAGTAATATTCTCTCAGTTTAGTAATATTCTTTCAGTTTAGTAAAATTCCTTCAGCTCTCTCAGTTTAGTAATATTCTCTCAGTTTAGTAATACTCTCTCAGTTTAGTAATATTCTCTCAGTTTAGTAATATTCTCTCAGTTTAGTAATACTCTCTCAGTTTAGTAATACTCTCTCAGTCTTGTAATACTCTCTCAGCTCTCTCAGTTTAGTAATACTCTCTCAGTTTAGTAATACTCTCTCAGTTTAGTAATACTCTCTCAGTTTAGTAATAGTCTCTCAGTTTAGTAATACTCTCTCAGTTTAGTAATATTCTCTCAGTTTAGCAATATTCCTTCAGCTCTCTCAGTTTAGTAATATTCTCTCAGTTTAGTAATACTCTCTCAGTTTAGTAATATTCTCTCAGTTTAGTAATACTCTCTCAGTTTAGTAATATTCTCTCAGTTTAGTAATATTTTCTCAGTTTAGTAATATTCCTTCAGCTCTCTCAGTTTAGTAATATTCTCTCAGTTTAGTAATATTTTCTCAGTTTAGTAATATTCTCTCAGTTTAGTAATACTCTCTCAGTTGAGTAATACTCTCTCAGTCTAGTAACACTCTCTCAGTTTAGTAATACTCTCTCAGTTTAGTAATATTCTCTCAGTTTAGTAATATTCTCTCAGTTTAGTAATATTCTCTCAGTTTAGTAATATTCTCTCAGTTTAGTAATACTCTCTCAGTTTAGTAATATTCTCTCAGTTTAGTAATACTCTCTCAGTTTAGTAATATTCTCTCAGTTTAGTAATATTCTCTCAGTTTAGTAATATTCCTTCAGCTCTCTCAGTTTAGTAATATTCTCTCAGTTTAGTAATATCCTCTCAGTTTAGTAATATTCTCTCAGTTTAGTAATACTCTCTCGGGTTAGTAATACTCTCTCAGTTTAGTAAAACTCTCTCAGTTTAGTAATACTCTCTCAGTCTTGTAATACTCTCTCAGCTCTCTCAGTTTAGTAATACTCTCTCAGTTTAGTAACACTCTCTCAGTTTAGTAATACTCTCTCAGTTTAGTAATATTCTCTCAGTTTAGTAATATTCTTTCAGTTTAGTAATATTCCTTCAGCTCTCTCAGTTTAGTAATATTCTCTCAGTTTAGTAATACTCTCTCAGTTTAGTAATATTCTCTCAGTTTAGTAATACTCTCTCAGTTTAGTAATACTCTCTCAGTTTAGTAATACTCTCTCAGTCTTGTAATACTCTCTCAGCTCTCTCAGTTTAGTAATACTCTCTCAGTTTAGTAACACTCTCTCAGTTTAGTAATACTCTCTCAGTTTAGTAATATTCTCTCAGTTTAGTAATATTCTTTCAGTTTAGTAATATTCCTTCAGCTCTCTCAGTTTAGTAATATTCTCTCAGTTTAGTAATACTCTCTCAGTTTAGTAATATTCTCTCAGTTTAGTAATACTCTCTCAGTTTAGTAATATTCTCTCAGTTTAGTAATATTCTCTCAGTTTAGTAATATTCCTTCAGCTCTCTCAGTTTAGTAATATTCTCTCAGTTTAGTAATATCCTCTCAGTTTAGTAATATTCTCTTAGTTTAGTAATACTCTCTCGTGTTAGTAATACTCTCTCAGTTTAGTAAAACTCTCTCAGTTTAGTAATACTCTCTCAGTCTTGTAATACTCTCTCAGATCTCTCAGTTTAGTAATACTCTCTCAGTTTAGTAACACTCTCTCAGTTTAGTAATATTCTCTCAGTTTAGTAATATTCTTTCAGTTTAGTAATATTCCTTCAGATCTCTCAGTTTAGTAAAATTCTCTCAGTTTAGTAATACTCTCTCAGTTTAGTAATATTCTCTCAGTTTAGTAATACTCTCTCAGTTTAGTAATATTCTCTCAGTTTAGTAATATTCTCTCAGTTTAGTAATACTCTCTCAGTTTAGTAATATTCTCTCAGTTTAGTAATATTCTCTCAGTTTAGTAATATTCCTTCAGCTCTCTCAGTTTAGTAATATTCTCTCAGTTTAGTAATATTCTCTCAGTTTAGTAATATTCTCTCAGTTTAGTAATACTCTCTCGGGTTAGTAATACTCTCTCAGTTTAGTAATACTCTCTCAGTTTAGTAATATTCTCTCAGTTTAGTAATAGTCTCTCAGTTTAGTAATATTCCTTCAGCTCTCTCAGTTTAGTAATATTCCCTCAGTTTAGTAATACTCTCTCAGTTTAGTAATATTCTCTCAGTTTAGTAATACTCTCTCAGTTTAGTAATATTCTCTCAGTTTAGTAATACTCTCTCAGTTTAGTAATATTCTCTCAGTTTACTAATACTCTCTCAGTTTAGTAATATTCTCTCAGTTTAGTAATACTCTCTCAGTTTAGTAATACTCTCTCAGTTTAGTAATACTCTCTCAGTCTAGTAACACTCTCTCAGTTTAGTAATACTCTCTCAGTTTAGTAATATTCTCTCAGTTTAGTAATATTCTCTCAGTTTAGTAATACTCTCTCAGTTTAGTAATATTCTCTCAGTTTAGTAATACTCTCTCAGTTTAGTAATACTCTCTCAGTTTAGTAATATTCTCTCAGTTTAGCAATATTCGCTCAGTTTAGTAATATTCTCTCAGTTAAGTAATACTCTCTCAGTCTAGTAATACTCTCTCAGTCTAGTAACACTCTCTCAGTTTAGTAATACTCTCTCAGTTTACTACTACTCTCTCAGTTTAGTAATATTCTCTCAGTTTAGTAATAATCTCTCAGGTCTCTCAGTTTAGTAATACTCTCTCAGTTTAGTAATATTCTCTCAGTTTAGTAATATTCGCTCAGTTTAGTAATACTCTCTCAGTTGAGTAATACTCTCTCAGTTTAGTAATACTCTCTCAGTTTAGTAATACTCTCTCAGTTTAGTAAAACTCTCTCAGTTTAGTAATACTCTCTCAGTTGAGTAATAATCTCTCAGTTGAGTAATACTCTCTCAGTTGAGTAATACTCTCTCAGTTTAGTAATACTCTCTCAGTTTAGTAATACTCTCTCAGTTTAGTAATACTCTCTCAGTTTAGTAAAACTCTCTCAGTTTAGTAACACTCTCTCAGTTTAGTAATACTCTCTCAGTTTAGTAATATTCTCTCAGTTTAGTAATACTCTCTCAGTTTAGTAATAGTCTCTCAGTTTAGTAATACTCTCTCAGTTTAGTAATATTCTCTCAGTTTAGCAATATTCCTTCAGCTCTCTCAGTTTAGTAATATTCTCTCAGTTTAGTAATACTCTCTCAGTTTAGTAATATTCTCTCAGTTTAGTAATACTCTCTCAGTTTAGTAATATTCTCTCAGTTTAGTAATATTCTCTCAGTTTAGTAATATTCCTTCAGCTCTCTCAGTTTAGTAATATTCTCTCAGTTTAGTAATATTCTCTCAGTTTAGTAATACTCTCTCAGTTCAGTAATACTGTCTCAGTTTAGTCATATTCTCTCAGTTTAGTAATACTCTCTCAGTTTAGTAATATTCTCTCAGTTTAGTAATACTCTCTCAGTTAAGTAATAATCTCTCAGTTTAGTAATACTCTCTCAGTTTAGTAATATTCTCTCAGTTTAGTAATATTCTCTCAGTTTAGTAATATTCTCTCAGTTTAGTAATATTCTCTCAGTTTAGTAATATTCCTTCAGCTCTCTCAGTTTAGTAATATTCTCTCAGTTTAGTAATATTCTCTCAGTTTAGTAATACTCTCTCAGTTTAGTAATACTGTCTCAGTTTAGTCATATTCTCTCAGTTTAGTAATACTCTCTCAGTTTAGTAATACTGTCTCAGTTTAGTCATATTCTCTCAGTTTAGTAATACTCTCTCAGTTTAGTAATATTCTCTCAGTTTAGTAATATTCTCTCAGTTTAGTAATACTCTCTCAGTTTAGTAATACTCTCTCAGTTTAGTAATATTCTCTCAGTTTAGCAATATTCGCTCAGTTTAGTAATATTCTCTCAGTTAAGTAATACTCTCTGAGTCTAGTAATACTCTCTCAGTCTAGTAACACTCTCTCAGTTTAGTAATACTCTCTCAGTTTACTACTACTCTCTCAGTTTAGTAATATTCTCTCAGTTTAGTAATAATCTCTCAGGTCTCTCAGTTTAGTAATACTCTCTCAGTTTAGTAATATTCTCTCAGTTTAGTAATATTCGCTCAGTTTAGTAATACTCTCTCAGTTGAGTAATACTCTCTCAGTTTAGTAATACTCTCTCAGTTTAGTAATACTCTCTCAGTTTAGTAAAACTCTCTCAGTTTAGTAATACTCTCTCAGTTGAGTAATAATCTCTCAGTTGAGTAATAATCTCTCAGTCTAGTAACACTCTCTCAGTTTAGTAATATTCTCTCAGTTTAGTAATATTCGCTCAGTTTAGTAATACTCTCTCAGTTGAGTAATACTCTCTCAGTTTAGTAATACTCTCTCAGTTTAGTAATACTCTCTCAGTTTAGTAATACTCTCTCAGTTTAGTAAAACTCTCTCAGTTTAGTAATACTCTCTCAGTTGAGTAATAATCTCTCAGTTGAGTAATAATCTCTCAGTCTAGTAACACTCTCTCAGTTTAGTAATATTCTCTCAGTTTAGTAATATTCTCTCAGTTTAGTAATACTCTCTCAGTTTAGTAATAGTCTCTCAGTTTAGTAATACTCTCTCAGTTTAGTAATATTCTCTCAGTTTAGCAATATTCCTTCAGCTCTCTCAGTTTAGTAATATTCTCTCAGTTTAGTAATACTCTCTCAGTTTAGTAATATTCTCTCAGTTTAGTAATACTCTCTCAGTTTAGTAATATTCCTTCAGCTCTCTCAGTTTAGTAATATTCTCTCAGTTTAGTAATATTCTCTCAGTTTAGTAATACTCTCTCAGTTTAGTAATACTGTCTCAGTTTAGTCATATTCTCTCAGTTTAGTAATACTCTCTCAGTTTAGTAATATTCTCTCAGTTTAGTAATACTCTCTCAGTTAAGTAATATTCTCTCAGTTTAGTAATACTCTCTCAGTTTAGTAATATTCTCTCAGTTTAGTAATATTCTCTCAGTTTAGTAATATTCTCTCAGTTTAGTAATATTCCTTCAGCTCTCTCAGTTTAGTAATATTCTCTCAGTTTAGTAATATCCTCTCAGTTTAGTAATATTCTCTCAGTTTAGTAATACTCTCTCGGGTTAGTAATACTCTCTCAGTTTAGTAAAACTATCTCAGTTTAGTAATACTCTCTCAGTCTTGTAATACTCTCTCAGCTCTCTCAGTTTAGTAATATCCTCTCAGTTTAGTAATATTCTCTCAGTTTAGTAATACTCTCTCGGGTTAGTAATACTCTCTCAGTTTAGTAAAACTATCTCAGTTTAGTAATACTCTCTCAGTCTTGTAATACTCTCTCAGCTCTCTCAGTTTAGTAATACTCTCTCAGTTTAGTAATACTCTCTCAGTTTAGTAATATTCTCTCAGTTTAGTAATATTCTTTCAGTTTAGTAATATTCCTTCAGCTCTCTCAGTTTAGTAATATTCTCTCAGTTTAGTAATACTCTCTCAGTTTAGTAATATTCTCTCAGTTTAGTAATACTCTCTCAGTTTAGTAATATTCTCTCAGTTTAGTAATATTCTCTCAGTTTAGTAATATTCCTTCAGCTCTCTCAGTTTAGTAATATTCTCTCAGTTTAGTAATATTCTCTCAGTTTAGTAATATTCTCTCAGTTTAGTAATACTCTCTCGGGTTAGTAATACTCTCTCAGTTTAGTAACACTCTCTCAGTTTAGTAATACTCTCTCAGTTTAGTAATATTTTCTCAGTTTAGTCATATTCTCTCAGTTTAGTAATATTCCTTCAGCTCTCTCAGTTTAGTAATATTCTCTCAGTTTAGTAATACTCTCTCAGTTTAGTAATACTCTCTCAGTTGAGTTATACTCTCTCAGTTTAGTAATACTTTCTCAGTTTAGTAATATTCTCTCAGTTTAGTAACACTCTCTCAGTTGAGTAATACTCTCTCAGTTGAGTAATACTCTCTCAGTTTAGTAATATTCTCTCAGTTTAGTCATATTCTCTCAGTTTAGTAATATTCCTTCAGCTCTCTCAGTTTAGTAATATTCTCTCAGTTTAGTAATACTCTCTCAGTTTAGTAATACTCTCTCAGTTGAGTTATACTCTCTCAGTTTAGTAATACTTTCTCAGTTTAGTAATATTCTCTCAGTTTAGTAATACTCTCTCAGTTGAGTAATACTCTCTCAGTTGAGTAATACTCTCTCAGTTTAGTAATACTCTCTCAGTTGAGTAATATTCTCTCAGTTTAGTAACACTTTCTCAGTTTAGTAACACTCTCTCAGTTTAGTAATACTCTCTCAGTTTAGTAATACTCTCTCAGTTTAGTAATATTCTCTCAGTTTAGTAATACTCTCTCAGTTTAGTAATACTCTCTCAGTTTAGTAATATTCTCTCAGTTTAGCAATATTCCTTCAGCTCTCTCAGTTTAGTAATATTCTCTCAGTTTAGTAATACTCTCTCAGTTTAGTAATATTCTCTCAGTTTAGTAATACTCTCTCAGTTTAGTAATACTCTCTCAGTTTAGTAATATTCTCTCAGTTTAGTAATATTCCTTCAGCTCTCTCAGTTTAGTAATATTCTCTCAGTTTAGTAATATTCTCTCAGTTTAGTAATATTCTCTCAGTTTAGTAATACTCTCTCGGGTTAGTAATACTCTCTCAGTTTAGTAAAACTCTCTCAGTTTAGTAATACTCTCTCAGTCTTGTAATACTCTCTCAGCTCTCTCAGTTTAGTAATACTCTCTCAGTTTAGTAACACTCTCTCAGTTTAGTAATACTCTCTCAGTTTAGTAATACTGTCTCAGTTTAGTAATATTCTCTCAGTTTAGTAATACTCTCTCAGTTTAGTAATATTCTCTCAGTTTAGTAATACTCTCTCAGTTAAGTATTAATCTCTCAGTTTAGTAATACTCTCTCAGTTTAGTAATATTCTCTCAGTTTAGTAATATTCTCTCAGTTTAGTAATATTCCTTCAGCTCTCTCAGTTTAGTAATATTCTCTCAGTTTAGTAATATCCTCTCAGTTTAGTAATATTCTCTCAGTTTAGTAATACTCTCTCGGGTTAGTAATACTCTCTCAGTTTAGTAAAACTATCTCAGTTTAGTAATACTCTCTCAGTCTTGTAATACTCTCTCAGCTCTCTCAGTTTAGTAATATCCTCTCAGTTTAGTAATATTCTCTCAGTTTAGTAATACTCTCTCGGGTTAGTAATACTCTCTCAGTTTAGTAAAACTCTCTCAGTTTAGTAATACTCTCTCAGTCTTGTAATACTCTCTCAGCTCTCTCAGTTTAGTAATACTCTCTCAGTTTAGTAACACTCTCTCAGTTTAGTAATACTCTCTCAGTTTAGTAATATTCTCTCAGTTTAGTAATATTCTTTCAGTTTAGTAATATTCCTTCAGCTCTCTCAGTTTAGTAATATTCTCTCAGTTTAGTAATACTCTCTCAGTTTAGTAATATTCTCTCAGTTTAGTAATACTCTCTCAGTTTAGTAATATTCTCTCAGTTTAGTAATATTCTCTCAGTTTAGTAATATTCCTTCAGCTCTCTCAGTTTAGTAATATTCTCTCAGTTTAGTAATATTCTCTCAGTTTAGTAATATTCTCTCATTTTAGTAATACTCTCTCGGGTTAGTAATACTCTCTCAGTTTAGTAACACTCTCTCAGTTTAGTAATACTCTCTCAGTTTAGTAATATTCTCTCAGTTTAGTCATATTCTCTCAGTTTAGTAATATTCCTTCAGCTCTCTCAGTTTAGTAATATTCTCTCAGTTTAGTAATACTCTCTCAGTTTAGTAATACTCTCTCAGTTGAGTTATACTCTCTCAGTTTAGTAATACTTTCTCAGTTTAGTAATATTCTCTCAGTTTAGTAACACTCTCTCAGTTGAGTAATACTCTCTCAGTTGAGTAATACTCTCTCAGTTTAGTAATATTCTCTCAGTTTAGTCATATTCTCTCAGTTTAGTAATATTCCTTCAGCTCTCTCAGTTTAGTAATATTCTCTCAGTTTAGTAATACTCTCTCAGTTTAGTAATACTCTCTCAGTTGAGTTATACTCTCTCAGTTTAGTAATACTTTCTCAGTTTAGTAATATTCTCTCAGTTTAGTAACACTCTCTCAGTTTAGTAACACTCTCTCAGTTGAGTAATACTATCTCAGTTTAGTAATACTCTCTCAGTTGAGTAATATTCTCTCAGTTTAGTAACACTTTCTCAGTTTAGTAATAATCTCTCAGTTGAGTAATACTCTCTCAGTTTAGTAATATTCTCTCAGTTTAGTAATATTTTCTCAGTTTAGTAATATTCTCTCAGTTTAGTAATACTCTCTCAGTTGAGTAATACTCTCTCAGTCTAGTAACACTCTCTCAGTTTAGTAATACTCTCTCAGATTAGTAATATTCTCTCAGTTTAGTAATACTCTCTCAGTTTAGTAATATTCTCTCAGTTTAGTAATACTCTCTCAGTTTAGTAATACTCTCTCAGTTTAGTAATATTCTCTCAGTTTAGTAATACTCTCTCAGTTTAGTAATACTCTCTCAGTTTAGTAATATTCTCTCAGTTTAGTAATAATCTCTCAGTTTAGTAATATTCTCTCAGTTTAGTAATACTCTCTCAGTTTAGTAATATTCTCTCAGTTTAGTAATACTCTCTCAGTTTAGTAATATTCTCTCAGTTTAGTAATATTCTCTCAGTTTAGTAATATTCCTTCAGCTCTCTCAGTTTAGTAATATTTCCTCAGTTTAGTAATACTCTCTCAGTTTAGTAATATTCTCTCAGTTTAGTAATATTCTCTCAGTTTAGTAATATTCTCTCAGTTTAGTAATATCCTCTCAGTTTAGTAATATTCTCTCAGTTTAGTAATATTCCTTCAGCTCTCTCAGTTTAGTAATATTCTCTCAGTTTAGTAATATTCTCTCAGTTTAGTAATACTCTCTCAGTTGAGTAATATTCTCTCAGTTTAGTAATACTCTCTCAGTTTAGTAATACTCTCTCAGTTTAGTAATATTCTCTCAGTTTAGTAATATTCTCTCAGTTTAGTAATACTCTCTCAGTTTAGTAATATTCTCTCAGTTTAGTAATAATCTCTCAGTTTAGTAATATTTTCTCAGTTTAGTAATATTCTCTCAGTTTAGTAATATTCTCTCAGTTTAGTAATACTCTCTCAGTTTAGTAATATTTTCTCAGTTTAGTAATATTCTCTCAGTTTAGTAATATTCCTTCAGCTCTCTCAGTTTAGTAATATTTCCTCAGTTTAGTAATACTCTCTCAGTTTAGTAATATTCTCTCAGTTTAGTAATACTCTCTCAGTTTAGTAATATTCTCTCAGTTTAGTAATATCCTCTCAGTTTAGTAATATTCTCTCAGTTTAGTAATATTCCTTCAGCTCTCTCAGTTTAGTAATATTCTCTCAGTTTAGTAATATTCTCTCAGTTTAGTAATACTCTCTCAGTTGAGTAATATTCTCTCAGTTTAGTAATACTCTCTCAGTTTAGTAATACTCTCTCAGTTTAGTAATATTCTCTCAGTTTAGTAATACTCTCTCAGTTTAGTAATATTCTCTCAGTTTAGTAATAATCTCTCAGTTTAGTAATATTTTCTCAGTTTAGTAATATTCTCTCAGTTTAGTAATATTCTCTCAGTTTAGTAATACTCTCTCAGTTTAGTAATATTTTCTCAGTTTAGTAATATTCTCTCAGTTTAGTAATATTCCTTCAGCTCTCTCAGTTTAGTAATATTTCCTCAGTTTAGTAATACTCTCTCAGTTTAGTAATATTCTCTCAGTTTAGTAATACTCTCTCAGTTTAGTAATATTCTCTCAGTTTAGTAATATCCTCTCAGTTTAGTAATATTCTCTCAGTTTAGTAATATTCTCTCTCTCAGTTTAGTAATATTCTCTCAGTTTAGTAATACTCTCTCAGTTTAGTAATATTCTCTCAGTTTAGTAATACTCTCTCAGTTTAGTAATATTCTCTCAGTTTAGAAATATTCTCTCAGTTTAGTAATATTCTCTCAGTTTAGTAATACTCTCTCAGTTTAGTAATATTCTCTCAGTTTAGTAATATTCTCTCAGTTTAGTAATATTCCTTCAGCTCTCTCAGTTTAGTAATATTCTCTCAGTTTAGTAATATTCTCTCAGTTTAGTAATATTCTCTCAGTTTAGTAATACTCTCTCGGGTTAGTAATACTCTCTCAGTTTAGTAAAACTCTCTCAGTTTAGTAATACTCTCTCAGTCTTGTAATACTCTCTCAGCTCTCTCAGTTTAGTAATACTCTCTCAGTTTAGTAACACTCTCTCAGTTTAGTAATACTCTCTCAGTTTAGTAATACTGTCTCAGTTTAGTCATATTCTCTCAGTTTAGTAATACTCTCTCAGTTTAGTAATATTCTCTCAGTTTAGTAATACTCTCTCAGTTGAGTAATAATCTCTCAGTTTAGTAATACTCTCTCAGTTTAGTAATACTCTCTCAGTTTAGTAATATTCTCTCAGTTTAGTAATAATCTCTCAGTTTAGTAATATTCTCTCAGTTTAGTAATACTCTCTCAGTTTAGTAATATTCTCTCAGTTTAGTAATATTCTCTCAGTTTAGTAATATTCCTTCAGCTCTCTCAGTTTAGTAATATTCTCTCAGTTTAGTAATATTCTCTCAGTTTAGTAATATTCTCTCAGTTTAGTAATACTCTCTCGGGTTAGTAATACTCTCTCAGTTTAGTAATACTCTCTCAGTTTAGTAATATTCTCTCAGTCTAGTAACACTCTCTCAGTTTAGTAATACTCTCTCAGTTTAGTAATATTCTCTCAGTTTAGTAATACTCTCTCAGTTTAGTAATAGTCTCTCAGTTTAGTAATACTCTCTCAGTTTAGTAATATTCTCTCAGTTTAGCAATATTCCTTCAGCTCTCTCAGTTTAGTAATATTCTCTCAGTTTAGTAATACTCTCTCAGTTTAGTAATATTCTCTCAGTTTAGTAATACTCTCTCAGTTTAGTAATATTCTCTCAGTTTAGTAATATTCTCTCAGTTTAGTAATATTCCTTCAGCTCTCTCAGTTTAGTAATATTCTCTCAGTTTAGTAATATTCTCTCAGTTTAGTAATACTCTCTCAGTTTAGTAATACTGTCTCAGTTTAGTCATATTCTCTCAGTTTAGTAATACTCTCTCAGTTTAGTAATATTCTCTCAGTTTAGTAATACTCTCTCAGTTAAGTAATAATCTCTCAGTTTAGTAATACTCTCTCAGTTTAGTAATATTCTCTCAGTTTAGTAATATTCTCTCAGTTTAGTAATATTCTCTCAGTTTAGTAATATTCCTTCAGCTCTCTCAGTTTAGTAATATTCTCTCAGTTTAGTAATATTCTCTCA
The DNA here is from genome assembly GCF_045679555.1 of Salvelinus alpinus. Classification (NCBI taxonomy): domain Eukaryota; kingdom Metazoa; phylum Chordata; class Actinopteri; order Salmoniformes; family Salmonidae; genus Salvelinus; species Salvelinus alpinus. Next base: position 53,657,398 of record NC_092103.1, on the reverse strand, counting down.
GTTTAGTAATACTCTCTCAGTTTAGTAATACTGTCTCAGTTTAGTCATATTCTCTCAGTTTAGTAATACTCTCTCAGTTTAGTAATATTCTCTCAGTTTAGTAATATTCTCTCAGTTTAGTAATACTCTCTCAGTTTAGTAATACTCTCTCAGTTTAGTAATATTCTCTCAGTTTAGCAATATTCGCTCAGTTTAGTAATATTCTCTCAGTTAAGTAATACTCTCTGAGTCTAGTAATACTCTCTCAGTCTAGTAACACTCTCTCAGTTTAGTAATACTCTCTCAGTTTACTACTACTCTCTCAGTTTAGTAATATTCTCTCAGTTTAGTAATAATCTCTCAGGTCTCTCAGTTTAGTAATACTCTCTCAGTTTAGTAATATTCTCTCAGTTTAGTAATATTCGCTCAGTTTAGTAATACTCTCTCAGTTGAGTAATACTCTCTCAGTTTAGTAATACTCTCTCAGTTTAGTAATACTCTCTCAGTTTAGTAAAACTCTCTCAGTTTAGTAATACTCTCTCAGTTGAGTAATAATCTCTCAGTTGAGTAATAATCTCTCAGTCTAGTAACACTCTCTCAGTTTAGTAATATTCTCTCAGTTTAGTAATATTCGCTCAGTTTAGTAATACTCTCTCAGTTTAGTAATACTCTCTCAGTTTAGTAATACTCTCTCAGTTTAGTAATACTCTCTCAGTTTAGTAAAACTCTCTCAGTTTAGTAATACTCTCTCAGTTGAGTAATAATCTCTCAGTTGAGTAATATTCTCTCAGTCTAGTAACACTCTCTCAGTTTAGTAATACTCTCTCAGTTTAGTAATATTCTCTCAGTCTAGTAACACTCTCTCAGTTTAGTAATACTCTCTCAGTTTAGTAATATTCTCTCAGTTTAGCAATATTCCTTCAGCTCTCTCAGTTTAGTAATATTCTCTCAGTTTAGTAATACTCTCTCAGTTTAGTAATATTCTCTCAGTTTAGTAATACTCTCTCAGTTTAGTAATATTCCTTCAGCTCTCTCAGTTTAGTAATATTCTCTCAGTTTAGTAATATTCTCTCAGTTTAGTAATACTCTCTCAGTTTAGTAATACTGTCTCAGTTTAGTCATATTCTCTCAGTTTAGTAATACTCTCTCAGTTTAGTAATATTCTCTCAGTTTAGTAATACTCTCTCAGTTAAGTAATAATCTCTCAGTTTAGTAATACTCTCTCAGTTTAGTAATATTCTCTCAGTTTAGTAATATTCTCTCAGTTTAGTAATATTCTCTCAGTTTAGTAATATTCCTTCAGCTCTCTCAGTTTAGTAATATTCTCTCAGTTTAGTAATATCCTCTCAGTTTAGTAATATTCTCTCAGTTTAGTAATACTCTCTCGGGTTAGTAATACTCTCTCAGTTTAGTAAAACTCTCTCAGTTTAGTAATACTCTCTCAGTTTTGTAATACTCTCTCAGCTCTCTCAGTTTAGTAATATCCTCTCAGTTTAGTAATATTCTCTCAGTTTAGTAATACTCTCTCGGGTTAGTAATACTCTCTCAGTTTAGTAAAACTCTCTCAGTTTAGTAATACTCTCTCAGTCTTGTAATACTCTCTCAGCTCTCTCAGTTTAGTAATACTCTCTCAGTTTAGTAACACTCTCTCAGTTTAGTAATACTCTCTCAGTTTAGTAATATTCTCTCAGTTTAGTAATATTCTTTCAGTTTAGTAATATTCCTTCAGCTCTCTCAGTTTAGTAATATTCTCTCAGTTTAGTAATACTCTCTCAGTTTAGTAATATTCTCTCAGTTTAGTAATACTCTCTCAGTTTAGTAATATTCTCTCAGTTTAGTAATATTCTCTCAGTTTAGTAATATTCCTTCAGCTCTCTCAGTTTAGTAATATTCTCTCAGTTTAGTAATATTCTCTCAGTTTAGTAATATTCTCTCAGTTTAGTAATATTCTCTCAGTTTAGTAATATTCCTTCAGCTCTCTCAGTTTAGTAATATTCTCTCAGTTTAGTAATACTCTCTCAGTTTAGTAATACTGTCTCAGTTTAGTCATATTCTCTCAGTTTAGTAATACTCTCTCAGTTTAGTAATATTCTCTCAGTTTAGTAATATTCTCTCAGTTTAGTAATACTCTCTCAGTTTAGTAATACTCTCTCAGTTTAGTAATATTCTCTCAGTTTAGCAATATTCGCTCAGTTTAGTAATATTCTCTCAGTTAAGTAATACTCTCTGAGTCTAGTAATACTCTCTCAGTCTAGTAACACTCTCTCAGTTTAGCAATACTCTCTCAGTTTACTACTACTCTCTCAGTTTAGTAATATTCTCTCAGTTTAGTAATAATCTCTCAGGTCTCTCAGTTTAGTAATACTCTCTCAGTTTAGTAATATTCTCTCAGTTTAGTAATATTCGCTCAGTTTAGTAATACTCTCTCAGTTGAGTAATACTCTCTCAGTTTAGTAATACTCTCTCAGTTTAGTAATACTCTCTCAGTTTAGTAAAACTCTCTCAGTTTAGTAATACTCTCTCAGTTGAGTAATAATCTCTCAGTTGAGTAATAATCTCTCAGTCTAGTAACACTCTCTCAGTTTAGTAATATTCTCTCAGTTTAGTAATATTCGCTCAGTTTAGTAATACTCTCTCAGTTGAGTAATACTCTCTCAGTTTAGTAATACTCTCTCAGTTTAGTAATACTCTCTCAGTTTAGTAATACTCTCTCAGTTTAGTAAAACTCTCTCAGTTTAGTAATACTCTCTCAGTTGAGTAATACTCTCTCAGTTGAGTAATAATCTCTCAGTCTAGTAACACTCTCTCAGTTTAGTAATATTCTCTCAGTTTAGTAATATTCGCTCAGTTTAGTAATACTCTCTCAGTTTAGTAATAGTCTCTCAGTTTAGTAATACTCTCTCAGTTTAGTAATATTCTCTCAGTTTATTAATATTCCTTCAGCTCTCTCAGTTTAGTAATATTCTCTCAGTTTAGTAATACTCTCTCAGTTTAGTAATATTCTCTCAGTTTAGTAATACTCTCTCAGTTTAGTAATATTCCTTCAGCTCTCTCAGTTTAGTAATATTCTCTCAGTTTAGTAATATTCTCTCAGTTTAGTAATACTCTCTCAGTTTAGTAATACTGTCTCAGTTTAGTCATATTCTCTCAGTTTAGTAATACTCTCTCAGTTTAGTAATATTCTCTCAGTTTAGTAATACTCTCTCAGTTAAGTAATAATCTCTCAGTTTAGTAATACTCTCTCAGTTTAGTAATATTCTCTCAGTTTAGTAATATTCTCTCAGTTTAGTAATATTCTCTCAGTTTAGTAATATTCCTTCAGCTCTCTCAGTTTAGTAATATTCTCTCAGTTTAGTAATATCCTCTCAGTTTAGTAATATTCTCTCAGTTTAGTAATACTCTCTCGGGTTAGTAATACTCTCTCAGTTTAGTAAAACTATCTCAGTTTAGTAATACTCTCTCAGTCTTGTAATACTCTCTCAGCTCTCTCAGTTTAGTAATATCCTCTCAGTTTAGTAATATTCTCTCAGTTTAGTAATACTCTCTCGGGTTAGTAATACTCTCTCAGTTTAGTAAAACTATCTCAGTTTAGTAATACTCTCTCAGTCTTGTAATACTCTCTCAGCTCTCTCAGTTTAGTAATACTCTCTCAGTTTAGTAACACTCTCTCAGTTTAGTAATACTCTCTCAGTTTAGTAATATTCTCTCAGTTTAGTAATATTCTTTCAGTTTAGTAATATTCCTTCAGCTCTCTCAGTTTAGTAATATTCTCTCAGTTTAGTAATACTCTCTCAGTTTAGTAATATTCTCTCAGTTTAGTAATACTCTCTCAGTTTAGTAATATTCTCTCAGTTTAGTAATATTCTCTCAGTTTAGTAATATTCCTTCAGCTCTCTCAGTTTAGTAATATTCTCTCAGTTTAGTAATATTCTCTCAGTTTAGTAATATTCTCTCAGTTTAGTAATACTCTCTCGGGTTAGTAATACTCTCTCAGTTTAGTAACACTCTCTCAGTTTAGTAATACTCTCTCAGTTTAGTAATATTTTCTCAGTTTAGTCATATTCTCTCAGTTTAGTAATATTCCTTCAGCTCTCTCAGTTTAGTAATATTCTCTCAGTTTAGTAATACTCTCTCAGTTTAGTAATACTCTCTCAGTTGAGTTATACTCTCTCAGTTTAGTAATACTTTCTCAGTTTAGTAATATTCTCTCAGTTTAGTAACACTCTCTCAGTTGAGTAATACTCTCTCAGTTGAGTAATACTCTCTCAGTTTAGTAATATTCTCTCAGTTTAGTCATATTCTCTCAGTTTAGTAATATTCCTTCAGCTCTCTCAGTTTAGTAATATTCTCTCAGTTTAGTAATACTCTCTCAGTTTAGTAATACTCTCTCAGTTGAGTTATACTCTCTCAGTTTAGTAATACTTTCTCAGTTTAGTAATATTCTCTCAGTTTAGTAACACTCTCTCAGTTGAGTAATACTCTCTCAGTTGAGTAATACTCTCTCAGTTTAGTAATATTCTCTCAGTTTAGTCATATTCTCTCAGTTTAGTAATATTCCTTCAGCTCTCTCAGTTTAGTAATATTCTCTCAGTTTAGTAATACTCTCTCAGTTTAGTAATACTCTCTCAGTTGAGTTATACTCTCTCAGTTTAGTAATACTTTCTCAGTTTAGTAATATTCTCTCAGTTTAGTAACACTCTCTCAGTTTAGTAACACTCTCTCAGTTGAGTAATACTCTCTCAGTTTAGTAATACTCTCTCAGTTGAGTAATATTCTCTCAGTTTAGTAACACTTTCTCAGTCTAGTAACACTCTCTCAGTTTAGTAATACTCTCTCAGTTTAGTAATATTCTCTCAGTTTAGTAATACTCTCTCAGTTTAGTAATAGTCTCTCAGTTTAGTAATACTCTCTCAGTTTAGTAATATTCTCTCAGTTTAGCAATATTCCTTCAGCTCTCTCAGTTTAGTAATATTCTCTCAGTTTAGTAATACTCTCTCAGTTTAGTAATATTCTCTCAGTTTAGTAATACTCTCTCAGTTTAGTAATATTCTCTCAGTTTAGTAATATTCTCTCAGTTTAGTAATATTCCTTCAGCTCTCTCAGTTTAGTAATATTCTCTCAGTTTAGTAATATTCTCTCAGTTTAGTAATATTCTCTCAGTTTAGTAATACTCTCTCGGGTTAGTAATACTCTCTCAGTTTAGTAAAACTCTCTCAGTTTAGTAATACTCTCTCAGTCTTGTAATACTCTCTCAGCTCTCTCAGTTTAGTAATACTCTCTCAGTTTAGTAACACTCTCTCAGTTTAGTAATACTCTCTCAGTTTAGTAATACTGTCTCAGTTTAGTAATATTCTCTCAGTTTAGTAATACTCTCTCAGTTTAGTAATATTCTCTCAGTTTAGTAATACTCTCTCAGTTAAGTAATAATCTCTCAGTTTAGTAATACTCTCTCAGTTTAGTAATATTCTCTCAGTTTAGTAATATTCTCTCAGTTTAGTAATATTCTCTCAGTTTAGTAATATTCCTTCAGCTCTCTCAGTTTAGTAATATTCTCTCAGTTTAGTAATATCCTCTCAGTTTAGTAATATTCTCTCAGTTTAGTAATACTCTCTCGGGTTAGTAATACTCTCTCAGTTTAGTAAAACTCTCTCAGTTTAGTAATACTCTCTCAGTCTTGTAATACTCTCTCAGCTCTCTCAGTTTAGTAATATCCTCTCAGTTTAGTAATATACTCTCAGTTTAGTAATACTCTCTCGGGTTAGTAATACTCTCTCAGTTTAGTAAAACTATCTCAGTTTAGTAATACTCTCTCAGTCTTGTAATACTCTCTCAGCTCTCTCAGTTTAGTAATACTCTCTCAGTTTAGTAACACTCTCTCAGTTTAGTAATACTCTCTCAGTTTAGTAATATTCTCTCAGTTTAGTAATATTCTTTCAGTTTAGTAATATTCCTTCAGCTCTCTCAGTTTAGTAATATTCTCTCAGTTTAGTAATACTCTCTCAGTTTAGTAATATTCTCTCAGTTTAGTAATACTCTCTCAGTTTAGTAATATTCTCTCAGTTTAGTAATATTCTCTCAGTTTAGTAATATTCCTTCAGCTCTCTCAGTTTAGTAATATTCTCTCAGTTTAGTAATATTCTCTCAGTTTAGTAATATTCTCTCAGTTTAGTAATACTCTCTCGGGTTAGTAATACTATCTCAGTTTAGTAATACTCTCTCAGTCTTGTAATACTCTCTCAGCTCTCTCAGTTTAGTAATACTCTCTCAGTTTAGTAACACTCTCTCAGTTTAGTAATACTCTCTCAGTTTAGTAATATTCTCTCAGTTTAGTAATATTCTTTCAGTTTAGTAATACTCTCTCAGTTTAGTAATATTCTCTCAGTTTAGTAATACTCTCTCAGTTTAGTAATATTCTCTCAGTTTAGTAATACTCTCTCAGTTTAGTAATATTCTCTCAGTTTAGTAATATTCTCTCAGTTTAGTAATATTCCTTCAGCTCTCTCAGTTTAGTAATATTCTCTCAGTTTAGTAATATTCTCTCAGTTTAGTAATATTCTCTCAGTTTAGTAATACTCTCTCGGGTTAGTAATACTCTCTCAGTTTAGTAACACTCTCTCAGTTTAGTAATACTCTCTCAGTTTAGTAATATTATCTCAGTTTAGTCATATTCTCTCAGTTTAGTAATATTCCTTCAGCTCTCTCAGTTTAGTAATATTCTCTCAGTTTAGTAACACTCTCTCAGTTTAGTAATACTCTCTCAGATTAGTAATATTCTCTCAGTTTAGTAATATTCTCTCAGTTTAGTAATACTCTCTCAGTTGAGTAATATTCTCTCAGTTTAGTAATACTCTCTCAGTTTAGTAATACTCTCTCAGTTTAGTAATATTCTCTCAGTTTAGTAATATTCTCTCAGTTTAGTAATACTCTCTCAGTTGAGTAATATTCTCTCAGTTTAGTAATACTCTCTCAGTTTAGTAATACTCTCTCAGTTTAGTAATATTCTCTCAGTTTAGTAATATTCTCTCAGTTTAGTAATACTCTCTCAGTTTAGTAATATTCTCTCAGTTTAGTAATAATCTCTCAGTTTAGTAATATTTTCTCAGTTTAGTAATATTCTCTCAGTTTAGTAATATTCTCTCAGTTTAGTAATACTCTCTCAGTTTAGTAATATTTTCTCAGTTTAGTAATATTCTCTCAGTTTAGTAATATTCCTTCAGCTCTCTCAGTTTAGTAATATTTCCTCAGTTTAGTAATACTCTCTCAGTTTAGTAATATTCTCTCAGTTTAGTAATACTCTCTCAGTTTAGTAATATTCTCTCAGTTTAGTAATATCCTCTCAGTTTAGTAATATTCTCTCAGTTTAGTAATATTCCTTCAGCTCTCTCAGTTTAGTAATATTCTCTCAGTTTAGTAATATTCTCTCAGTTTAGTAATACTCTCTCAGTTGAGTAATATTCTCTCAGTTTAGTAATACTCTCTCAGTTTAGTAATACTCTCTCAGTTTAGTAATATTCTCTCAGTTTAGTAATATTCTCTCAGTTTAGTAATATTCCTTCAGCTCTCTCAGTTTAGTAATATTCTCTCAGTTTAGTAATACTCTCTCAGTTTAGTAATACTCTCTCAGTTGAGTTATACTCTCTCAGTTTAGTAATACTTTCTCAGTTTAGTAATATTCTCTCAGTTTAGTAACACTCTCTCAGTTTAGTAACACTCTCTCAGTTGAGTAATACTCTCTCAGTTTAGTAATACTCTCTCAGTTGAGTAATATTCTCTCAGTTTAGTAACACTTTCTCAGTCTAGTAACACTCTCTCAGTTTAGTAATACTCTCTCAGTTTACTACTACTCTCTCAGTTTAGTAATATTCTCTCAGTTTAGTAATAATCTCTCAGGTCTCTCAGTTTAGTAATACTCTCTCAGTTTAGTAATATTCTCTCAGTTTAGTAATATTCGCTCAGTTTAGTAATACTCTCTCAGTTGAGTAATACTCTCTCAGTTTAGTAATACTCTCTCAGTTTAGTAATACTCTCTCAGTTTAGTAAAACTCTCTCAGTTTAGTAATACTCTCTCAGTTGAGTAATAATCTCTCAGTTGAGTAATAATCTCTCAGTCTAGTAACACTCTCTCAGTTTAGTAATATTCTCTCAGTTTAGTAATATTCGCTCAGTTTAGTAATACTCTCTCAGTTGAGTAATACTCTCTCAGTTTAGTAATACTCTCTCAGTTTAGTAATACTCTCTCAGTTTAGTAATACTCTCTCAGTTTAGTAAAACTCTCTCAGTTTAGTAATACTCTCTCAGTTGAGTAATAATCTCTCAGTTGAGTAATAATCTCTCAGTTTAGCAATATTCCTTCAGCTCTCTCAGTTTAGTAATATTCTCTCAGTTTAGTAATACTCTCTCAGTTTAGTAATATTCTCTCAGTTTAGTAATACTCTCTCAGTTTAGTAATAGTCTCTCAGTTTAGTAATACTCTCTCAGTTTAGTAATATTCTCTCAGTTTAGCAATATTCCTTCAGCTCTCTCAGTTTAGTAATATTCTCTCAGTTTAGTAATACTCTCTCAGTTTAGTAATATTCTCTCAGTTTAGTAATACTCTCTCAGTTTAGTAATATTCCTTCAGCTCTCTCAGTTTAGTAATATTCTCTCAGTTTAGTAATATTCTCTCAGTTTAGTAATACTCTCTCAGTTTAGTAATACTGTCTCAGTTTAGTCATATTCTCTCAGTTTAGTAATACTCTCTCAGTTTAGTAATATTCTCTCAGTTTAGTAATACTCTCTCAGTTAAGTAATAATCTCTCAGTTTAGTAATACTCTCTCAGTTTAGTAATATTCTCTCAGTTTAGTAATATTCTCTCAGTTTAGTAATATTCTCTCAGTTTAGTAATATTCCTTCAGCTCTCTCAGTTTAGTAATATTCTCTCAGTTTAGTAATATCCTCTCAGTTTAGTAATATTCTCTCAGTTTAGTAATACTCTCTCGGGTTAGTAATACTCTCTCAGTTTAGTAAAACTATCTCAGTTTAGTAATACTCTCTCAGTCTTGTAATACTCTCTCAGCTCTCTCAGTTTAGTAATATCCTCTCAGTTTAGTAATATTCTCTCAGTTTAGTAATACTCTCTCGGGTTAGTAATACTCTCTCAGTTTAGTAAAACTATCTCAGTTTAGTAATACTCTCTCAGTCTTGTAATACTCTCTCAGCTCTCTCAGTTTAGTAATACTCTCTCAGTTTAGTAACACTCTCTCAGTTTAGTAATACTCTCTCAGTTTAGTAATATTCTCTCAGTTTAGTAATATTCTTTCAGTTTAGTAATATTCCTTCAGCTCTCTCAGTTTAGTAATATTCTCTCAGTTTAGTAATACTCTCTCAGTTTAGTAATATTCTCTCAGTTTAGTAATACTCTCTCAGTTTAGTAATATTCTCTCAGTTTAGTAATATTCTCTCAGTTTAGTAATATTCCTTCAGCTCTCTCAGTTTAGTAATATTCTCTCAGTTTAGTAATATTCTCTCAGTTTAGTAATATTCTCTCAGTTTAGTAATACTCTCTCGGGTTAGTAATACTCTCTCAGTTTAGTAACACTCTCTCAGTTTAGTAATACTCTCTCAGTTTAGTAATATTTTCTCAGTTTAGTCATATTCTCTCAGTTTAGTAATATTCCTTCAGCTCTCTCAGTTTAGTAATATTCTCTCAGTTTAGTAATACTCTCTCAGTTTAGTAATACTCTCTCAGTTGAGTTATACTCTCTCAGTTTAGTAATACTTTCTCAGTTTAGTAATATTCTCTCAGTTTAGTAACACTCTCTCAGTTGAGTAATACTCTCTCAGTTGAGTAATACTCTCTCAGTTTAGTAATATTCTCTCAGTTTAGTCATATTCTCTCAGTTTAGTAATATTCATTCAGCTCTCTCAGTTTAGTAATATTCTCTCAGTTTAGTAATACTCTCTCAGTTTAGTAATACTCTCTCAGTTGAGTTATACTCTCTCAGTTTAGTAATACTTTCTCAGTTTAGTAATATTCTCTCAGTTTAGTAACACTCTCTCAGTTGAGTAATACTCTCTCAGTTGAGTAATACTCTCTCAGTTTAGTAATATTCTCTCAGTTTAGTCATATTCTCTCAGTTTAGTAATATTCCTTCAGCTCTCTCAGTTTAGTAATATTCTCTCAGTTTAGTAATACTCTCTCAGTTTAGTAATACTCTCTCAGTTGAGTTATACTCTCTCAGTTTAGTAATACTTTCTCAGTTTAGTAATACTCTCTCAGTTTAGTAATATTCTCTCAGTTTAGTAATACTCTCTCAGTTTAGTAATAGTCTCTCAGTTTAGTAATACTCTCTCAGTTTAGTAATATTCTCTCAGTTTAGTAATACTCTCTCAGTTTAGTAATAGTCTCTCAGTTTAGTAACACTCTCTCAGTTTAGTAACACTCTCTCAGTTGAGTAATACTCTCTCAGTTTAGTAATACTCTCTCAGTTGAGTAATATTCTCTCAGTTTAGTAACACTTTCTCAGTCTAGTAACACTCTCTCAGTTTAGTAATACTCTCTCAGTTTAGTAATATTCTCTCAGTTTAGTAATACTCTCTCAGTTTAGTAATAGTCTCTCAGTTTAGTAATACTCTCTCAGTTTAGTAATATTCTCTCAGTTTAGCAATATTCCTTCAGCTCTCTCAGTTTAGTAATATTCTCTCAGTTTAGTAATACTCTCTCAGTTTAGTAATATTCTCTCAGTTTAGTAATACTCTCTCAGTTTAGTAATATTCTCTCAGTTTAGTAATATTCTCTCAGTTTAGTAATATTCCTTCAGCTCTCTCAGTTTAGTAATATTCTCTCAGTTTAGTAATATTCTCTCAGTTTAGTAATACTCTCTCAGTTTAGTAATACTCTCTCGGGTTAGTAATACTCTCTCAGTTTAGTAAAACTCTCTCAGTTTAGTAATACTCTCTCAGTCTTGTAATACTCTCTCAGCTCTCTCAGTTTAGTAATACTCTCTCAGTTTAGTAACACTCTCTCAGTTTAGTAATACTCTCTCAGTTTAGTAATACTGTCTCAGTTTAGTAATATTCTCTCAGTTTAGTAATACTCTCTCAGTTTAGTAATATTCTCTCAGTTTAGTAATACTCTCTCAGTTAAGTAATAATCTCTCAGTTTAGTAATACTCTCTCAGTTTAGTAATATTCTCTCAGTTTAGTAATATTCTCTCAGTTTAGTAATATTCTCTCAGTTTAGTAATATTCCTTCAGCTCTCTCAGTTTAGTAATATTCTCTCAGTTTAGTAATATCCTCTCAGTTTAGTAATATTCTCTCAGTTTAGTATACTCTCTCGGGTTAGTAATACTCTCAGTTTAGTAAAACTATCTCAGTTTAGTAATACTCTCTCAGTCTTGTAATACTCTCTCAGCTCTCTCAGTTTAGTAATATCCTCTCAGTTTAGTAATATTCTCTCAGTTTAGTAATACTCTCTCGGGTTAGTAATACTCTCTCAGTTTAGTAAAACTATCTCAGTTTAGTAATACTCTCTCAGTCTTGTAATACTCTCTCAGCTCTCTCAGTTTAGTAATACTCTCTCAGTTTAGTAACACTCTCTCAGTTTAGTAATACTCTCTCAGTTTAGTAATATTCTCTCAGTTTAGTAATATTCTTTCAGTTTAGTAATATTCCTTCAGCTCTCTCAGTTTAGTAATATTCTCTCAGTTTAGTAATACTCTCTCAGTTTAGTAATATTCTCTCAGTTTAGTAATACTCTCTCAGTTTAGTAATATTCTCTCAGTTTAGTAATATTCTCTCAGTTTAGTAATATTCCTTCAGCTCTCTCAGTTTAGTAATATTCTCTCAGTTTAGTAATATTCTCTCAGTTTAGTAATATTCTCTCAGTTTAGTAATACTCTCTCGGGTTAGTAATACTCTCTCAGTTTAGTAACACTCTCTCAGTTTAGTAATACTCTCTCAGTTTAGTAATATTATCTCAGTTTAGTCATATTCTCTCAGTTTAGTAATATTCCTTCAGCTCTCTCAGTTTAGTAATATTCTCTCAGTTTAGTAATACTCTCTCAGTTTAGTAATACTCTCTCAGATTAGTAATATTCTCTCAGTTTAGTAATATTCTCTCAGTTTAGTAATACTCTCTCAGTTGAGTAATATTCTCTCAGTTTAGTAATACTCTCTCAGTTTAGTAATACTCTCTCAGTTTAGTAATATTCTCTCAGTTTAGTAATATTCTCTCAGTTTAGTAATACTCTCTCAGTTTAGTAATATTCTCTCAGTTTAGTAATAATCTCTCAGTTTAGTAATATTTTCTCAGTTTAGTAATATTCTCTCAGTTTAGTAATATTCTCTCAGTTTAGTAATACTCTCTCAGTTTAGTAATATTTTCTCAGTTTAGTAATATTCTCTCAGTTTAGTAATATTCCTTCAGCTCTCTCAGTTTAGTAATATTTCCTCAGTTTAGTAATATTCTCTCAGTTTAGTAATACTCTCTCGGGTTAGTAATACTCTCTCAGTTTAGTAAAACTCTCTCAGTTTAGTAATACTCTCTCAGTCTTGTAATACTCTCTCAGCTCTCTCAGTTTAGTAATACTCTCTCAGTTTAGTAACACTCTCTCAGTTTAGTAATACTCTCTCAGTTTAGTAATATTCTCTCAGTTTAGTAATATTCTTTCAGTTTAGTAATATTCCTTCAGCTCTCTCAGTTTAGTAATATTCTCTCAGTTTAGTAATACTCTCTCAGTTTAGTAATATTCTCTCAGTTTAGTAATACTCTCTCAGTTTAGTAATATTCTCTCAGTTTAGTAATATTCTCTCAGTTTAGTAATATTCCTTCAGCTCTCTCAGTTTAGTAATATTCTCTCAGTTTAGTAATATTCTCTCAGTTTAGTAATATTCTCTCAGTTTAGTAATACTCTCTCGGGTTAGTAATACTCTCTCAGTTTAGTAACACTCTCTCAGTTTAGTAATACTCTCTCAGTTTAGTAATATTATCTCAGTTTAGTCATATTCTCTCAGTTTAGTAATATTCCTTCAGCTCTCTCAGTTTAGTAATATTCTCTCAGTTTAGTAACACTCTCTCAGTTTAGTAATACTCTCTCAGATTAGTAATATTCTCTCAGTTTAGTAATATTCTCTCAGTTTAGTAATACTCTCTCAGTTGAGTAATATTCTCTCAGTTTAGTAATACTCTCTCAGTTTAGTAATACTCTCTCAGTTTAGTAATATTCTCTCAGTTTAGTAATATTCTCTCAGTTTAGTAATACTCTCTCAGTTTAGTAATATTCTCTCAGTTTAGTAATAATCTCTCAGTTTAGTAATATTTTCTCAGTTTAGTAATATTCTCTCAGTTTAGTAATATTCTCTCAGTTTAGTAATACTCTCTCAGTTTAGTAATATTTTCTCAGTTTAGTAATATTCTCTCAGTTTAGTAATATTCCTTCAGCTCTCTCAGTTTAGTAATATTTCCTCAGTTTAGTAATACTCTCTCAGTTTAGTAATATTCTCTCAGTTTAGTAATACTCTCTCAGTTTAGTAATATTCTCTCAGTTTAGTAATATCCTCTCAGTTTAGTAATATTCTCTCAGTTTAGTAATATTCCTTCAGCTCTCTCAGTTTAGTAATATTCTCTCAGTTTAGTAATATTCTCTCAGTTTAGTAATACTCTCTCAGTTGAGTAATATTCTCTCAGTTTAGTAATACTCTCTCAGTTTAGTAATACTCTCTCAGTTTAGTAATATTCTCTCAGTTTAGTAATATTCTCTCAGTTTAGTAATATTCCTTCAGCTCTCTCAGTTTAGTAATATTCTCTCAGTTTAGTAATACTCTCTCAGTTTAGTAATACTCTCTCAGTTGAGTTATACTCTCTCAGTTTAGTAATACTTTCTCAGTTTAGTAATATTCTCTCAGTTTAGTAACACTCTCTCAGTTTAGTAACACTCTCTCAGTTGAGTAATACTCTCTCAGTTTAGTAATATTCTCTCAGTTTAGTAATAATCTCTCAGTTTAGTAATATTTTCTCAGTTTAGTAATATTCTCTCAGTTTAGTAATATTCTCTCAGTTTAGTAATACTCTCTCAGTTTAGTAATATTTTCTCAGTTTAGTAATATTCTCTCAGTTTAGTAATATTCCTTCAGCTCTCTCAGTTTAGTAATATTTCCTCAGTTTAGTAATACTCTCTCAGTTTAGTAATATTCTCTCAGTTTAGTAATACTCTCTCAGTTTAGTAATATTCTCTCAGTTTAGTAATATCCTCTCAGTTTAGTAATATTCTCTCAGTTTAGTAATATTCCTTCAGCTCTCTCAGTTTAGTAATATTCTCTCAGTTTAGTAATATTCTCTCAGTTTAGTAATACTCTCTCAGTTGAGTAATATTCTCTCAGTTTAGTAATACTCTCTCAGTTTAGTAATACTCTCTCAGTTTAGTAATATTCTCTCAGTTTAGTAATATTCTCTCAGTTTAGTAATATTCCTTCAGCTCTCTCAGTTTAGTAATATTCTCTCAGTTTAGTAATACTCTCTCAGTTTAGTAATACTCTCTCAGTTGAGTTATACTCTCTCAGTTTAGTAATACTTTCTCAGTTTAGTAATATTCTCTCAGTTTAGTAACACTCTCTCAGTTTAGTAACACTCTCTCAGTTGAGTAATACTCTCTCAGTTTAGTAATACTCTCTCAGTTGAGTAATATTCTCTCAGTTTAGTAACACTTTCTCAGTCTAGTAACACTCTCTCAGTTTAGTAATACTCTCTCAGTTTAGTAATATTCTCTCAGTTTAGTAATACTCTCTCAGTTTAGTAATAGTCTCTCAGTTTAGTAATACTCTCTCAGTTTAGTAATATTCTCTCAGTTTAGCAATATTCCTTCAGCTCTCTCAGTTTAGTAATATTCTCTCAGTTTAGTAATACTCTCTCAGTTTAGTAATATTCTCTCAGTTTAGTAATACTCTCTCAGTTTAGTAATATTCTCTCAGTTTAGTAATATTCTCTCAGTTTAGTAATATTCCTTCAGCTCTCTCAGTTTAGTAATATTCTCTCAGTTTAGTAATATTCTCTCAGTTTAGTAATATTCTCTCAGTTTAGTAATACTCTCTCGGGTTAGTAATACTCTCTCAGTTTAGTAAAACTCTCTCAGTTTAGTAATACTCTCTCAGTCTTGTAATACTCTCTCAGCTCTCTCAGTTTAGTAATACTCTCTCAGTTTAGTAACACTCTCTCAGTTTAGTAATACTCTCTCAGTTTAGTAATACTGTCTCAGTTTAGTAATATTCTCTCAGTTTAGTAATACTCTCTCAGTTTAGTAATATTCTCTCAGTTTAGTAATACTCTCTCAGTTAAGTAATAATCTCTCAGTTTAGTAATACTCTCTCAGTTTAGTAATATTCTCTCAGTTTAGTAATATTCTCTCAGTTTAGTAATATTCTCTCAGTTTAGTAATATTCCTTCAGCTCTCTCAGTTTAGTAATATTCTCTCAGTTTAGTAATATCCTCTCAGTTTAGTAATATTCTCTCAGTTTAGTAATACTCTCTCGGGTTAGTAATACTCTCTCAGTTTAGTAAAACTATCTCAGTTTAGTAATACTCTCTCAGTCTTGTAATACTCTCTCAGCTCTCTCAGTTTAGTAATATCCTCTCAGTTTAGTAATATTCTCTCAGTTTAGTAATACTCTCTCAGTTTAGTAATACTCTCTCAGTTGAGTTATACTCTCTCAGTTTAGTAATACTTTCTCAGTTTAGTAATATTCTCTCAGTTTAGTAACACTCTCTCAGTTTAGTAACACTCTCTCAGTTGAGTAATACTCTCTCAGTTTAGTAATACTCTCTCAGTTGAGTAATATTCTCTCAGTTTAGTAACACTTTCTCAGTCTAGTAACACTCTCTCAGTTTAGTAATACTCTCTCAGTTTAGTAATATTCTCTCAGTTTAGTAATACTCTCTCAGTTTAGTAATAGTCTCTCAGTTTAGTAATACTCTCTCAGTTTAGTAATATTCTCTCAGTTTAGCAATATTCCTTCAGCTCTCTCAGTTTAGTAATATTCTCTCAGTTTAGTAATACTCTCTCAGTTTAGTAATATTCTCTCAGTTTAGTAATACTCTCTCAGTTTAGTAATATTCTCTCAGTTTAGTAATATTCTCTCAGTTTAGTAATATTCCTTCAGCTCTCTCAGTTTAGTAATATTCTCTCAGTTTAGTAATATTCTCTCAGTTTAGTAATATTCTCTCAGTTTAGTAATACTCTCTCGGGTTAGTAATACTCTCTCAGTTTAGTAATACTCTCTCAGTTTAGTAATACTCTCTCAGTCTTGTAATACTCTCTCAGCTCTCTCAGTTTAGTAATAATCTCTCAGTTTAGTAATACTCTCTCAGTTTAGTAATACTCTCTCAGTTTAGTAATATTGTCTCAGTTTAGTAATATTCTCTCAGTTTAGTAATACTCTCTCAGTTTAGTAATACTCTCTCAGTTTAGTAATACTCTCTCAGTTAAGTAATAATCTCTCAGTTTAGTAATACTCTCTCAGTTTAGTAATATTCTCTCAGTTTAGTAATATTCTCTCAGTTTAGTAATATTCTCTCAGTTTAGTAATATTCCTTCAGCTCTCTCAGTTTAGTAATATTCTCTCAGTTTAGTAATATCCTCTCAGTTTAGTAATATTCTCTCAGTTTAGTAATACTCTCTCGGGTTAGTAATACTCTCTCAGTTTAGTAAAACTCTCTCAGTTTAGTAATACTCTCTCAGTCTTGTAATACTCTCTCAGCTCTCTCAGTTTAGTAATAATCTCTCAGTTTAGTAATATTTTCTCAGTTTAGTAATATTCTCTCAGTTTAGTAATATTCTCTCAGTTTAGTAATACTCTCTCAGTTTAGTAATATTTTCTCAGTTTAGTAATATTCTCTCAGTTTAGTAATATTCCTTCAGCTCTCTCAGTTTAGTAATATTTCCTCAGTTTAGTAATACTCTCTCAGTTTAGTAATATTCTCTCAGTTTAGTAATACTCTCTCAGTTTAGTAATATTCTCTCAGTTTAGTAATATCCTCTCAGTTTAGTAATATTCTCTCAGTTTAGTAATATTCCTTCAGCTCTCTCAGTTTAGTAATATTCTCTCAGTTTAGTAATATTCTCTCAGTTTAGTAATACTCTCTCAGTTGAGTAATATTCTCTCAGTTTAGTAATACTCTCTCAGTTTAGTAATACTCTCTCAGTTTAGTAATATTCTCTCAGTTTAGTAATATTCTCTCAGTTTAGTAATACTCTCTCAGTTTAGTAATATTCTCTCAGTTTAGTAATAATCTCTCAGTTTAGTAATATTTTCTCAGTTTAGTAATATTCTCTCAGTTTAGTAATATTCTCTCAGTTTAGTAATACTCTCTCAGTTTAGTAATATTTTCTCAGTTTAGTAATATTTTCTCAGTTTAGTAATATTCTCTCAGTTTAGTAATATTCCTTCAGCTCTCTCAGTTTAGTAATATTTCCTCAGTTTAGTAATACTCTCTCAGTTTAGTAATATTCTCTCAGTTTAGTAATACTCTCTCAGTTTAGTAATATTCTCTCAGTTTAGTAATATTCTCTCAGTTTAGTAATATTCTCTCAGTTTAGTAATATTCTCTCAGTTTAGTAATACTCTCTCGGGTTAGTAATACTCTCTCAGTTTAGTAAAACTCTCTCAGTTTAGTAATACTCTCTCAGTCTTGTAATACTCTCTCAGCTCTCTCAGTTTAGTAATACTCTCTCAGTTTAGTAACACTCTCTCAGTTTAGTAAAACTCTCTCAGTTTAGTAATACTGTCTCAGTTTAGTAATATTCTCTCAGTTTAGTAATACTCTCTCAGTTTAGTAATATTCTCTCAGTTTAGTAATACTCTCTCAGTTAAGTAATAATCTCTCAGTTTAGTAATACTCTCTCAGTTTAGTAATATTCTCTCAGTTTAGTAATATTCTCTCAGTTTAGTAATATTCTCTCAGTTTAGTAATATTCCTTCAGCTCTCTCAGTTTAGTAATATTCTCTCAGTTTAGTAATATCCTCTCAGTTTAGTAATATTCTCTCAGTTTAGTAATACTCTCTCGGGTTAGTAATACTCTCTCAGTTTAGTAAAACTATCTCAGTTTAGTAATACTCTCTCAGTCTTGTAATACTCTCTCAGCTCTCTCAGTTTAGTAATATCTTCTCAGTTTAGTAATATTCTCTCAGTTTAGTAATACTCTCTCAGTTTAGTAATACTCTCTCAGTTGAGTTATACTCTCTCAGTTTAGTAATACTTTCTCAGTTTAGTAATATTCTCTCAGTTTAGTAACACTCTCTCAGTTTAGTAATACTCTCTCAGTTGAGTAATACTCTCTCAGTTTAGTAATACTCTCTCAGTTGAGTAATATTCTCTCAGTTTAGTAACACTTTCTCAGTCTAGTAACACTCTCTCAGTTTAGTAATACTCTCTCAGTTTAGTAATATTCTCTCAGTTTAGTAATACTCTCTCAGTTTAGTAATATTCTCTCAGTTTAGTAATATTCTCTCAGTTTAGTAATATTCTTTCAGCTCTCTCAGTTTAGTAATATTCTCTCAGTTTAGTAATATTCTCTCAGTTTAGTAATATTCTCTCAGTTTAGTAATACTCTCTCGGGTTAGTAATACTCTCTCAGTTTAGTAAAACTCTCTCAGTTTAGTAATACTCTCTCAGTCTTGTAATACTCTCTCAGCTCTCTCAGTTTAGTAATACTCTCTCAGTTTAGTAACACTCTCTCAGTTTAGTAATACTCTCTCAGTTTAGTAATACTGTCTCAGTTTAGTAATATTCTCTCAGTTTAGTAATACTCTCTCAGTTTAGTAATATTCTCTCAGTTTAGTAATACTCTCTCAGTTAAGTAATAATCTCTCAGTTTAGTAATACTCTCTCAGTTTAGTAATATTCTCTCAGTTTAGTAATATTCTCTCAGTTTAGTAATATTCTCTCAGTTTAGTAATATTCCTTCAGCTCTCTCAGTTTAGTAATATTCTCTCAGTTTAGTAATATCCTCTCAGTTTAGTAATATTCTCTCAGTTTAGTAATACTCTCTCGGGTTAGTAATACTCTCTCAGTTTAGTAAAACTATCTCAGTTTAGTAATACTCTCTCAGTCTTGTAATACTCTCTCAGCTCTCTCAGTTTAGTAATATCCTCTCAGTTTAGTAATATTCTCTCAGTTTAGTAATACTCTCTCAGTTTAGTAATACTCTCTCAGTTGAGTTATACTCTCTCAGTTTAGTAATACTTTCTCAGTTTAGTAATATTCTCTCAGTTTAGTAACACTCTCTCAGTTTAGTAACACTCTCTCAGTTGAGTAATACTCTCTCAGTTTAGTAATACTCTCTCAGTTGAGTAATATTCTCTCAGTTTAGTAACACTTTCTCAGTCTAGTAACACTCTCTCAGTTTAGTAATACTCTCTCAGTTTAGTAATATTCTCTCAGTTTAGTAATACTCTCTCAGTTTAGTAATAGTCTCTCAGTTTAGTAATACTCTCTCAGTTTAGTAATATTCTCTCAGTTTAGCAATATTCCTTCAGCTCTCTCAGTTTAGTAATATTCTCTCAGTTTAGTAATACTCTCTCAGTTTAGTAATATTCTCTCAGTTTAGTAATACTCTCTCAGTTTAGTAATATTCTCTCAGTTTAGTAATATTCTCTCAGTTTAGTAATATTCCTTCAGCTCTCTCAGTTTAGTAATATTCTCTCAGTTTAGTAATATTCTCTCAGTTTAGTAATATTCTCTCAGTTTAGTAATACTCTCTCGGGTTAGTAATACTCTCTCAGTTTAGTAAAACTCTCTCAGTTTAGTAATACTCTCTCAGTCTTGTAATACTCTCTCAGCTCTCTCAGTTTAGTAATACTCTCTCAGTTTAGTAACACTCTCTCAGTTTAGTAATACTCTCTCAGTTTAGTAATACTGTCTCAGTTTAGTAATATTCTCTCAGTTTAGTAATACTCTCTCAGTTTAGTAATATTCTCTCAGTTTAGTAATACTCTCTCAGTTAAGTAATAATCTCTCAGTTTAGTAATACTCTCTCAGTTTAGTAATATTCTCTCAGTTTAGTAATATTCTCTCAGTTTAGTAATATTCTCTCAGTTTAGTAATATTCCTTCAGCTCTCTCAGTTTAGTAATATTCTCTCAGTTTAGTAATATCCTCTCAGTTTAGTAATATTCTCTCAGTTTAGTAATACTCTCTCGGGTTAGTAATACTCTCTCAGTTTAGTAAAACTATCTCAGTTTAGTAATACTCTCTCAGTCTTGTAATACTCTCTCAGCTCTCTCAGTTTAGTAATATCCTCTCAGTTTAGTAATATTCTCTCAGTTTAGTAATACTCTCTCGGGTTAGTAATACTCTCTCAGTTTAGTAAAACTATCTCAGTTTAGTAATACTCTCTCAGTCTTGTAATACTCTCTCAGCTCTCTCAGTTTAGTAATACTCTCTCAGTTTAGTAACACTCTCTCAGTTTAGTAATACTCTCTCAGTTTAGTAATACTCTCTCAGTTTAGTAATATTCTTTCAGTTTAGTAATATTCCTTCAGCTCTCTCAGTTTAGTAATATTCTCTCAGTTTAGTAATACTCTCTCAGTTTAGTAATATTCTCTCAGTTTAGTAATACTCTCTCAGTTTAGTAATATTCTCTCAGTTTAGTAATATTCTCTCAGTTTAGTAATATTCCTTCAGCTCTCTCAGTTTAGTAATATTCTCTCAGTTTAGTAATATTCTCTCAGTTTAGTAATATTCTCTCAGTTTAGTAATACTCTCTCGGGTTAGTAATACTCTCTCAGTTTAGTAACACTCTCTCAGTTTAGTAATACTCTCTCAGTTTAGTAATATTCTCTCAGTTTAGTCATATTCTCTCAGTTTAGTAATATTCCTTCAGCTCTCTCAGTTTAGTAATATTCTCTCAGTTTAGTAACACTCTCTCAGTTTAGTAATACTCTCTCAGATTAGTAATATTCTCTCAGTTTAGTAATATTCTCTCAGTTTAGTAATACTCTCTCAGTTGAGTAATATTCTCTCAGTTTAGTAATACTCTCTCAGTTTAGTAATACTCTCTCAGTTTAGTAATATTCTCTCAGTTTAGTAATATTCTCTCAGTTTAGTAATACTCTCTCAGTTTAGTAATATTCTCTCAGTTTAGTAATAATCTCTCAGTTTAGTAATATTTTCTCAGTTTAGTAATATTCTCTCAGTTTAGTAATATTCTCTCAGTTTAGTAATACTCTCTCAGTTTAGTAATATTCTCTCAGTTTAGTAATATTCTCTCAGTTTAGTAATATTCCTTCAGCTCTCTCAGTTTAGTAATATTTCCTCAGTTTAGTAATACTCTCTCAGTTTAGTAATATTCTCTCAGTTTAGTAATACTCTCTCAGTTGAGTAATATTCTCTCAGTTTAGTAATATCCTCTCAGTTTAGTAATATTCTCTCAGTTTAGTAATATTCCTTCAGCTCTCTCAGTTTAGTAATATTCTCTCAGTTTAGTAATATTCTCTCAGTTTAGTAATACTCTCTCAGTTGAGTAATATTCTCTCAGTTTAGTAATACTCTCTCAGTTTAGTAATACTCTCTCAGTTTAGTAATATTCTCTCAGTTTAGTAATATTCTCTCAGTTTAGTAATACTCTCTCAGTTTAGTAATATTCTCTCAGTTTAGTAATAATCTCTCAGTTTAGTAATATTTTCTCAGTTTAGTAATATTCTCTCAGTTTAGTAATATTCTCTCAGTTTAGTAATACTCTCTCAGTTTAGTAATATTTTCTCAGTTTAGTAATATTCTCTCAGTTTAGTAATATTCCTTCAGCTCTCTCAGTTTAGTAATATTTCCTCAGTTTAGTAATACTCTCTCAGTTTAGTAATATTCTCTCAGTTTAGTAATACTCTCTCAGTTTAGTAATATTCTCTCAGTTTAGTAATATTCTCTCAGTTTAGTAATATTCTCTCAGTTTAGTAATATTCTCTCAGTTTAGTAATACTCTCTCGGGTTAGTAATACTCTCTCAGTTTAGTAAAACTCTCTCAGTTTAGTAATACTCTCTCAGTCTTGTAATACTCTCTCAGCTCTCTCAGTTTAGTAATACTCTCTCAGTTTAGTAACACTCTCTCAGTTTAGTAAAACTCTCTCAGTTTAGTAATACTGTCTCAGTTTAGTAATATTCTCTCAGTTTAGTAATACTCTCTCAGTTTAGTAATATTCTCTCAGTTTAGTAATACTCTCTCAGTTAAGTAATAATCTCTCAGTTTAGTAATACTCTCTCAGTTTAGTAATATTCTCTCAGTTTAGTAATATTCTCTCAGTTTAGTAATATTCTCTCAGTTTAGTAATATTCCTTCAGCTCTCTCAGTTTAGTAATATTCTCTCAGTTTAGTAATATCCTCTCAGTTTAGTAATATTCTCTCAGTTTAGTAATACTCTCTCGGGTTAGTAATACTCTCTCAGTTTAGTAAAACTATCTCAGTTTAGTAATACTCTCTCAGTCTTGTAATACTCTCTCAGCTCTCTCAGTTTAGTAATATCCTCTCAGTTTAGTAATATTCTCTCAGTTTAGTAATACTCTCTCAGTTTAGTAATACTCTCTCAGTTGAGTTATACTCTCTCAGTTTAGTAATACTTTCTCAGTTTAGTAATATTCTCTCAGTTTAGTAACACTCTCTCAGTTTAGTAACACTCTCTCAGTTGAGTAATACTCTCTCAGTTTAGTAATACTCTCTCAGTTGAGTAATATTCTCTCAGTTTAGTAACACTTTCTCAGTCTAGTAACACTCTCTCAGTTTAGTAATACTCTCTCAGTTTAGTAATATTCTCTCAGTTTAGTAATACTCTCTCAGTTTAGTAATAGTCTCTCAGTTTAGTAATACTCTCTCAGTTTAGTAATATTCTCTCAGTTTAGCAATATTCCTTCAGCTCTCTCAGTTTAGTAATATTCTCTCAGTTTAGTAATACTCTCTCAGTTTAGTAATATTCTCTCAGTTTAGTAATACTCTCTCAGTTTAGTAATATTCTCTCAGTTTAGTAATATTCTCTCAGTTTAGTAATATTCCTTCAGCTCTCTCAGTTTAGTAATATTCTCTCAGTTTAGTAATATTCTCTCAGTTTAGTAATATTCTCTCAGTTTAGTAATACTCTCTCGGGTTAGTAATACTCTCTCAGTTTAGTAAAACTCTCTCAGTTTAGTAATACTCTCTCAGTCTTGTAATACTCTCTCAGCTCTCTCAGTTTAGTAATACTCTCTCAGTTTAGTAACACTCTCTCAGTTTAGTAATACTCTCTCAGTTTAGTAATACTGTCTCAGTTTAGTAATATTCTCTCAGTTTAGTAATACTCTCTCAGTTTAGTAATATTCTCTCAGTTTAGTAATACTCTCTCAGTTAAGTAATAATCTCTCAGTTTAGTAATACTCTCTCAGTTTAGTAATATTCTCTCAGTTTAGTAATATTCTCTCAGTTTAGTAATATTCTCTCAGTTTAGTAATATTCCTCAGCTCTCTCAGTTTAGTAATATTCTCTCAGTTTAGTAATATCCTCTCAGTTTAGTAATATTCTCTCAGTTTAGTAATACTCTCTCGGGTTAGTAATACTCTCTCAGTTTAGTAAAACTATCTCAGTTTAGTAATACTCTCTCAGTCTTGTAATACTCTCTCAGCTCTCTCAGTTTAGTAATATCCTCTCAGTTTAGTAATATTCTCTCAGTTTAGTAATACTCTCTCGGGTTAGTAATACTCTCTCAGTTTAGTAAAACTATCTCAGTTTAGTAATACTCTCTCAGTCTTGTAATACTCTCTCAGCTCTCTCAGTTTAGTAATACTCTCTCAGTTTAGTAACACTCTCTCAGTTTAGTAATACTCTCTCAGTTTAGTAATATTCTCTCAGTTTAGTAATATTCTTTCAGTTTAGTAATATTCCTTCAGCTCTCTCAGTTTAGTAATATTCTCTCAGTTTAGTAATACTCTCTCAGTTTAGTAATATTCTCTCAGTTTAGTAATACTCTCTCAGTTTAGTAATATTCTCTCAGTTTAGTAATATTCTCTCAGTTTAGTAATATTCCTTCAGCTCTCTCAGTTTAGTAATATTCTATCAGTTTAGTAATATTCTCTCAGTTTAGTAATATTCTCTCAGTTTAGTAATACTCTCTCGGGTTAGTAATACTCTCTCAGTTTAGTAACACTCTCTCAGTTTAGTAATACTCTCTCAGTTTAGTAATATTCTCTCAGTTTAGTCATATTCTCTCAGTTTAGTAATATTCCTTCAGCTCTCTCAGTTTAGTAATATTCTCTCAGTTTAGTAACACTCTCTCAGTTTAGTAATACTCTCTCAGATTAGTAGTATTCTCTCAGTTTAGTAATATTCTCTCAGTTTAGTAATACTCTCTCAGTTGAGTAATATTCTCTCAGTTTAGTAATACTCTCTCAGTTTAGTAATACTCTCTCAGTTTAGTAATATTCTCTCAGTTTAGTAATATTCTCTCAGTTTAGTAATACTCTCTCAGTTTAGTAATATTCTCTCAGTTTAGTAATAATCTCTCAGTTTAGTAATATTTTCTCAGTTTAGTAATATTCTCTCAGTTTAGTAATATTCTCTCAGTTTAGTAATACTCTCTCAGTTTAGTAATATTTTCTCAGTTTAGTAATATTCTCTCAGTTTAGTAATATTCCTTCAGCTCTCTCAGTTTAGTAATATTTCCTCAGTTTAGTAATACTCTCTCAGTTTAGTAATATTCTCTCAGTTTAGTAATACTCTCTCAGTTTAGTAATATTCTCTCAGTTTAGTAATATCCTCTCAGTTTAGTAATATTCTCTCAGTTCAGTAATATTCCTTCAGCTCTCTCAGTTTAGTAATATTCTCTCAGTTTAGTAATATTCTCTCAGTTTAGTAATACTCTCTCAGTTGAGTAATATTCTCTCAGTTTAGTAATACTCTCTCAGTTTAGTAATACTCTCTCAGTAAATACTCTCTCAGTTTAGTAATATTCTCTCAGTTTAGTAATACTCTCTCAGTTTAGTAATATTCTCTCAGTTTAGTAATAATCTCTCAGTTTAGTAATATTTTCTCAGTTTAGTAATATTCTCTCAGTTTAGTAATATTCTCTCAGTTTAGTAATACTCTCTCAGTTTAGTAATATTTTCTCAGTTTAGTAATATTCTCTCAGTTTAGTAATATTCCTTCAGCTCTCTCAGTTTAGTAATATTTCCTCAGTTTAGTAATACTCTCTCAGTTTAGTAATATTCTCTCAGTTTAGTAATACTCTCTCAGTTTAGTAATATTCTCTCAGTTTAGTAATATCCTCTCAGTTTAGTAATATTCTCTCAGTTTAGTAATATTCCTTCAGCTCTCTCAGTTTAGTAATATTCTCTCAGTTTAGTAATATTCTCTCAGTTTAGTAATACTCTCTCAGTTGAGTAATATTCTCTCAGTTTAGTAATATTCCTTCAGCTCTCTCAGTTTAGTAATATTTCCTCAGTTTAGTAATACTCTCTCAGTTTAGTAATATTCTCTCAGTTTAGTAATACTCTCTCAGTTTAGTAATATTCTCTCAGTTTAGTAATATCCTCTCAGTTTAGTAATATTCTCTCAGTTTAGTAATATTCCTTCAGCTCTCTCAGTTTAGTAATATTCTCTCAGTTTAGTAATATTCTCTCAGTTTAGTAATACTCTCTCAGTTGAGTAATATTCTCTCAGTTTAGTAATACTCTCTCAGTTTAGTAATACTCTCTCAGTTTAGTAATATTCTCTCAGTTTAGTAATATTCTCTCAGTTTAGTAATACTCTCTCAGTTTAGTAATATTCTCTCAGTTTAGTAATATTCTCTCAGTTTAGTAATATTCTCTCAGTTTAGTAATACTCTCTCAGTTTAGTAATATTCTCTCAGTTTAGTAATAATCTCTCAGTTTAGTAATATTTTCTCAGTTTAGTAATATTCTCTCAGTTTAGTAATATTCTCTCAGTTTAGTAATACTCTCTCAGTTTAGTAATATTTTCTCAGTTTAGTAATATTCTCTCAGTTTAGTAATATTCCTTCAGCTCTCTCAGTTTAGTAATATTTCCTCAGTTTAGTAATACTCTCTCAGTTTAGTAATATTCTCTCAGTTTAGTAATACTCTCTCAGTTTAGTAATATTCTCTCAGTTTAGTAATATCCTCTCAGTTTAGTAATATTCTCTCAGTTTAGTAATATTCCTTCAGCTCTCTCAGTTTAGTAATATTCTCTCAGTTTAGTAATACTCTCTCAGTTTAGTAATATTCTCTCAGTTTAGTAATACTCTCTCAGTTTAGTAATATTCTCTCAGTTTAGAAATATTCTCTCAGTTTAGTAATATTCTCTCAGTTTAGTAATACTCTCTCAGTTTAGTAATACTCTCTCAGTTTAGTAATATTCTCTCAGTTTAGTAATATTCTCTCAGTTTAGTAATATTCCTTCAGCTCTCTCAGTTTAGTAATATTCTCTCAGTTTAGTAATATTCTCTCAGTTTAGTAATATTCTCTCAGTTTAGTAATACTCTCTCGGGTTAGTAATACTCTCTCAGTTTAGTAAAACTCTCTCAGTTTAGTAATACTCTCTCAGTCTTGTAATACTCTCTCAGCTCTCTCAGTTTAGTAATACTCTCTCAGTTTAGTAACACTCTCTCAGTTTAGTAATACTCTCTCAGTTTAGTAATACTGTCTCAGTTTAGTCATATTCTCTCAGTTTAGTAATACTCTCTCAGTTTAGTAATATTCTCTCAGTTTAGTAATACTCTCTCAGTTGAGTAATAATCTCTCAGTTTAGTAATACTCTCTCAGTTTAGTAATACTCTCTCAGTTTAGTAATATTCTCTCAGTTTAGTAATAATCTCTCAGTTTAGTAATACTCTCTCAGTTTAGTAATATTCTCTCAGTTTAGTAATATTCTCTCAGTTTAGTAATATTCTCTCAGTTTAGTAATACTCTCTCAGTTTAGTAATATTCTCTCAGTTTAGTAATACTCTCTCAGTTTAGTAATATTCTCTCAGTTTAGTAATATTCTCTCAGTTTAGTAATACTCTCTCGGGTTAGTAATACTCTCTCAGTTTAGTAAAACTCTCTCAGTTTAGTAATACTCTCTCAGTCTTGTAATACTCTCTCAGCTCTCTCAGTTTAGTAATACTCTCTCAGTTTAGTAACACTCTCTCAGTTTAGTAATACTCTCTCAGTTTAGTAATATTCTCTCAGTTTAGTAATATTCTTTCAGTTTAGTAATATTCCTTCAGCTCTCTCAGTTTAGTAATATTCTCTCAGTTTAGTAATACTCTCTCAGTTTAGTAATATTCTCTCAGTTTAGTAATACTCTCTCAGTTTAGTAATATTCTCTCAGTTTAGTAATACTCTCTCAGTTTAGTAATATTCTCTCAGTTTAGTAATATTCTCTCAGTTTAGTAATACTCTCTCGGGTTAGTAATACTCTCTCAGTTTAGTAAAACTCTCTCAGTTTAGTAATACTCTCTCAGTCTTGTAATACTCTCTCAGCTCTCTCAGTTTAGTAATACTCTCTCAGTTTAGTAACACTCTCTCAGTTTAGTAATACTCTCTCAGTTTAGTAATATTCTCTCAGTTTAGTAATATTCTTTCAGTTTAGTAATATTCCTTCAGCTCTCTCAGTTTAGTAATATTCTCTCAGTTTAGTAATACTCTCTCAGTTTAGTAATATTCTCTCAGTTTAGTAATACTCTCTCAGTTTAGTAATATTCTCTCAGTTTAGTAATACTCTCTCAGTTTAGTAATATTCTCTCAGTTTAGAAATATTCTCTCAGTTTAGTAATATTCTCTCAGTTTAGTAATACTCTCTCAGTTTAGTAATACTCTCTCAGTTTAGTAATATTCTCTCAGTTTAGTAATATTCTCTCAGTTTAGTAATATTCCTTCAGCTCTCTCAGTTTAGTAATATTCTCTCAGTTTAGTAATATTCTCTCAGTTTAGTAATATTCTCTCAGTTTAGTAATACTCTCTCGGGTTAGTAATACTCTCTCAGTTTAGTAAAACTCTCTCAGTTTAGTAATACTCTCTCAGTCTTGTAATACTCTCTCAGCTCTCTCAGTTTAGTAATACTCTCTCAGTTTAGTAACACTCTCTCAGTTTAGTAATACTCTCTCAGTTTAGTAATACTGTCTCAGTTTAGTCATATTCTCTCAGTTTAGTAATACTCTCTCAGTTTAGTAATATTCTCTCAGTTTAGTAATACTCTCTCAGTTGAGTAATAATCTCTCAGTTTAGTAATACTCTCTCAGTTTAGTAATACTCTCTCAGTTTAGTAATATTCTCTCAGTTTAGTAATAATCTCTCAGTTTAGTAATACTCTCTCAGTTTAGTAATATTCTCTCAGTTTAGTAATATTCTCTCAGTTTAGTAATATTCTCTCAGTTTAGTAATACTCTCTCAGTTTAGTAATATTCTCTCAGTTTAGTAATACTCTCTCAGTTTAGTAATATTCTCTCAGTTTAGTAATATTCTCTCAGTTTAGTAATACTCTCTCGGGTTAGTAATACTCTCTCAGTTTAGTAAAACTCTCTCAGTTTAGTAATACTCTCTCAGTCTTGTAATACTCTCTCAGCTCTCTCAGTTTAGTAATACTCTCTCAGTTTAGTAACACTCTCTCAGTTTAGTAATACTCTCTCAGTTTAGTAATATTCTCTCAGTTTAGTAATATTCTTTCAGTTTAGTAATATTCCTTCAGCTCTCTCAGTTTAGTAATATTCTCTCAGTTTAGTAATACTCTCTCAGTTTAGTAATATTCTCTCAGTTTAGTAATACTCTCTCAGTTTAGTAATATTCTCTCAGTTTAGTAATATTCTCTCAGTTTAGTAATATTCCTTCAGCTCTCTCAGTTTAGTAATATTCTCTCAGTTTAGTAATATTCTCTCAGTTTAGTAATATTCTCTCAGTTTAGTAATACTCTCTCGGGTTAGTAATACTCTCTCAGTTTAGTAACACTCTCTCAGTTTAGTAATACTCTCTCAGTTTAGTAATATTCTCTCAGTTTAGTCATATTCTCTCAGTTTAGTAATATTCCTTCAGCTCTCTCAGTTTAGTAATATTCTCTCAGTTTAGTAATACTCTCTCAGTTTAGTAATACTCTCTCAGTTGAGTTATACTCTCTCAGTTTAGTAATACTTTCTCAGTTTAGTAATATTCTCTCAGTTTAGTAACACTCTCTCAGTTGAGTAATACTCTCTCAGTTGAGTAATACTCTCTCAGTTTAGTAATATTCTCTCAGTTTAGTCATATTCTCTCAGTTTAGTAATATTCCTTCAGCTCTCTCAGTTTAGTAATATTCTCTCAGTTTAGTAATACTCTCTCAGTTTAGTAATACTCTCTCAGTTGAGTTATACTCTCTCAGTTTAGTAATACTCTCTCAGTTTAGTAATACTCTCTCAGTTTAGTAATACTCTCTCAGTTTAGTAACACTATCTCAGTTTAGTAATATTCTCTCAGTTTAGTAATACTCTCTCAGTTTAGTAATACTCTCTCAGTTTAGTAATACTCTCTCAGTTTAGTAATATTCTCTCAGTTCAGTAATATTTTCTCAGTTTAGTAATATTCTCTCAGTTTAGTAATACTCTCTCAGTTGAGTAATACTCTCTCAGTCTAGTAACACTCTCTCAGATTAGTAATACTCTCTCAGATTAGTAATATTCTCTCAGTTTAGTAATACTCTCTCAGTTTAGTAATATTCTCTCAGTTTAGTAATATTCTCTCAGTTTAGTAATATTCTCTCAGTTTAGTAATATTCTCTCAGTTTAGTAATATTCTCTCAGTTTAGTAATATTCCTTCAGCTCTCTCAGTTTAGTAATATTCTCTCAGTTTAGTAATATCCTCTCAGTTTAGAAATATTCTCTCAGTTTAGTAATACTCTCTCGGGTTAGTAATACTCTCTCAGTTTAGTAAAACTCTCTCAGTTTAGTAATACTCTCTCAGTCTTGTAATACTCTCTCAGCTCTCTCAGTTTAGTAATACTCTCTCAGTTTAGTAACACTCTCTCAGTTTAGTAATACTCTCTCAGTTTAGTAATATTCTCTCAGTTTAGTAATACTCTCTCAGTTTAGTAATATTCTCTCAGTTTAGTAATATTCTTTCAGTTTAGTAATATTCCTTCAGCTCTCTCAGTTTAGTAATATTCTCTCAGTTTAGTAATATTCTCTCAGTTTAGTAATATTCTCTCAGTTTAGTAATACTCTCTCAGTTTAGTAATACTCTCTCAGTTTAGTAATATTCTCTCAGTTTAGTAATATTCCTTCAGCTCTCTCAGTTTAGTAATATTCTCTCAGTTTAGTAATATTCTCTCAGTTTAGTAATATTCTCTCAGTTTAGTAATACTCTCTCGGGTTAGTAATACTCTCTCAGTTTAGTAACACTCTCTCAGTTTAGTAATACTCTCTCAGTTTAGTAATATTCTCTCAGTTTAGTCATATTCTCTCAGTTTAGTAATATTCCTTCAGCTCTCTCAGTTTAGTAATACTCTCTCAGTTTAGTAATACTCTCTCAGTTGAGTAATATTCTCTCAGTTTAGTAATACTCTCTCAGTTTAGTAATACTCTCTCAGTTTAGTAATATTCTCTCAGTTTAGTAATATTCTCTCAGTTTAGTAATACTCTCTCAGTTTAGTAATATTCTCTCAGTTTAGTAATAATCTCTCAGTTTAGTAATATTTTCTCAGTTTAGTAATATTCTCTCAGTTTAGTAATATTCTCTCAGTTTAGTAATACTCTCTCAGTTTAGTAATATTTTCTCAGTTTAGTAATATTCTCTCAGTTTAGTAATATTCCTTCAGCTCTCTCAGTTTAGTAATATTTCCTCAGTTTAGTAATACTCTCTCAGTTTAGTAATATTCTCTCAGTTTAGTAATACTCTCTCAGTTTAGTAATATTCTCTCAGTTTAGTAATATCCTCTCAGTTTAGTAATATTCTCTCAGTTTAGTAATATTCCTTCAGCTCTCTCAGTTTAGTAATATTCTCTCAGTTTAGTAATATTCTCTCAGTTTAGTAATACTCTCTCAGTTGAGTAATATTCTCTCAGTTTAGTAATACTCTCTCAGTTTAGTAATACTCTCTCAGTTTAGTAATATTCTCTCAGTTTAGTAATATTCTCTCAGTTTAGTAATACTCTCTCAGTTTAGTAATATTCTCTCAGTTTAGTAATAATCTCTCAGTTTAGTAATATTTTCTCAGTTTAGTAATATTCTCTCAGTTTAGTAATATTCTCTCAGTTTAGTAATACTCTCTCAGTTTAGTAATATTTTCTCAGTTTAGTAATATTCTCTCAGTTTAGTAATATTCCTTCAGCTCTCTCAGTTTAGTAATATTTCCTCAGTTTAGTAATACTCTCTCAGTTTAGTAATATTCTCTCAGTTTAGTAATACTCTCTCAGTTTAGTAATATTCTCTCAGTTTAGTAATATCCTCTCAGTTTAGTAATATTCTCTCAGTTTAGTAATATTCCTTCAGCTCTCTCAGTTTAGTAATATTCTCTCAGTTTAGTAATACTCTCTCAGTTTAGTAAAACTCTCTCAGTTTAGTAATACTCTCTCAGTCTTGTAATACTCTCTCAGCTCTCTCAGTTTAGTAATACTCTCTCAGTTTAGTAACACTCTCTCAGTTTAGTAATACTCTCTCAGTTTAGTAATACTCTCTCAGTTTAGTAATACTCTCTCAGTTTAGTAATACTCTCTCAGTTTAGTAATATTCTTTCAGTTTAGTAATATTCCTTCAGCTCTCTCAGTTTAGTAATATTCTCTCAGTTTAGTAATACTCTCTCAGTTTAGTAATACTCTCTCAGTTTAGTAATACTCTCTCAGTTTAGTAATACTCTCTCAGTTTAGTAATATTCTCTCAGTTTAGTAATATTCCTTCAGCTCTCTCAGTTTAGTAATATTCTCTCAGTTTAGTAATATTCTCTCAGTTTAGTAATATTCTCTCAGTTTAGTAATACTCTCTCGGGTTAGTAATACTCTCTCAGTTTAGTAACACTCTCTCAGTTTAGTAATACTCTCTCAGTTTAGTAATATTCTCTCAGTTTAGTCATATTCTCTCAGTTTAGTAATATTCCTTCAGCTCTCTCAGTTTAGTAATACTCTCTCAGTTTAGTAATACTCTCTCAGTTGAGTAATATTCTCTCAGTTTAGTAATACTCTCTCAGTTTAGTAATACTCTCTCAGTTTAGTAATATTCTCTCAGTTTAGTAATATTCTCTCAGTTTAGTAATACTCTCTCAGTTTAGTAATATTCTCTCAGTTTAGTAATAATCTCTCAGTTTAGTAATATTTTCTCAGTTTAGTAATATTCTCTCAGTTTAG
The DNA here is from genome assembly GCF_045679555.1 of Salvelinus alpinus. Classification (NCBI taxonomy): domain Eukaryota; kingdom Metazoa; phylum Chordata; class Actinopteri; order Salmoniformes; family Salmonidae; genus Salvelinus; species Salvelinus alpinus. The sequence goes on along the minus strand of NC_092103.1, from coordinate 53,625,153 downwards.
TAATATTCTCTCAGTTTAGTAATACTCTCTCAGTTTAGTAATATTTTCTCAGTTTAGTAATATTCTCTCAGTTTAGTAATATTCCTTCAGCTCTCTCAGTTTAGTAATATTTCCTCAGTTTAGTAATACTCTCTCAGTTTAGTAATATTCTCTCAGTTTAGTAATACTCTCTCAGTTTAGTAATATTCTCTCAGTTTAGTAATATCCTCTCAGTTTAGTAATATTCTCTCAGTTTAGTAATATTCCTTCAGCTCTCTCAGTTTAGTAATATTCTCTCAGTTTAGTAATATTCTCTCAGTTTAGTAATACTCTCTCAGTTGAGTAATATTCTCTCAGTTTAGTAATACTCTCTCAGTTTAGTAATACTCTCTCAGTTTAGTAATATTCTCTCAGTTTAGTAATATTCTCTCAGTTTAGTAATACTCTCTCAGTTTAGTAATATTCTCTCAGTTTAGTAATAATCTCTCAGTTTAGTAATATTTTCTCAGTTTAGTAATATTCTCTCAGTTTAGTAATATTCTCTCAGTTTAGTAATACTCTCTCAGTTTAGTAATATTTTCTCAGTTTAGTAATATTCTCTCAGTTTAGTAATATTCCTTCAGCTCTCTCAGTTTAGTAATATTTCCTCAGTTTAGTAATACTCTCTCAGTTTAGTAATATTCTCTCAGTTTAGTAATACTCTCTCAGTTTAGTAATATTCTCTCAGTTTAGTAATATCCTCTCAGTTTAGTAATATTCTCTCAGTTTAGTAATATTCCTTCAGCTCTCTCAGTTTAGTAATATTCTCTCAGTTTAGTAATACTCTCTCAGTCTTGTAATACTCTCTCAGCTCTCTCAGTTTAGTAATATTCTCTCAGTTTAGTAATACTCTCTCAGTTTAGTAATATTCTCTCAGTTTAGTAATACTCTCTCAGTTTAGTAATATTCTCTCAGTTTAGAAATATTCTCTCAGTTTAGTAATATTCTCTCAGTTTAGTAATACTCTCTCAGTTTAGTAATACTCTCTCAGTTTAGTAATATTCTCTCAGTTTAGTAATATTCTCTCAGTTTAGTAATATTCCTTCAGCTCTCTCAGTTTAGTAATATTCTCTCAGTTTAGTAATATTCTCTCAGTTTAGTAATATTCTCTCAGTTTAGTAATACTCTCTCGGGTTAGTAATACTCTCTCAGTTTAGTAAAACTCTCTCAGTTTAGTAATACTCTCTCAGTCTTGTAATACTCTCTCAGCTCTCTCAGTTTAGTAATACTCTCTCAGTTTAGTAACACTCTCTCAGTTTAGTAATACTCTCTCAGTTTAGTAATACTGTCTCAGTTTAGTCATATTCTCTCAGTTTAGTAATACTCTCTCAGTTTAGTAATATTCTCTCAGTTTAGTAATACTCTCTCAGTTGAGTAATAATCTCTCAGTTTAGTAATACTCTCTCAGTTTAGTAATACTCTCTCAGTTTAGTAATATTCTCTCAGTTTAGTAATAATCTCTCAGTTTAGTAATACTCTCTCAGTTTAGTAATATTCTCTCAGTTTAGTAATATTCTCTCAGTTTAGTAATATTCTCTCAGTTTAGTAATACTCTCTCAGTTTAGTAATATTCTCTCAGTTTAGTAATACTCTCTCAGTTTAGTAATATTCTCTCAGTTTAGTAATATTCTCTCAGTTTAGTAATACTCTCTCGGGTTAGTAATACTCTCTCAGTTTAGTAAAACTCTCTCAGTTTAGTAATACTCTCTCAGTCTTGTAATACTCTCTCAGCTCTCTCAGTTTAGTAATACTCTCTCAGTTTAGTAACACTCTCTCAGTTTAGTAATACTCTCTCAGTTTAGTAATATTCTCTCAGTTTAGTAATATTCTTTCAGTTTAGTAATATTCCTTCAGCTCTCTCAGTTTAGTAATATTCTCTCAGTTTAGTAATACTCTCTCAGTTTAGTAATATTCTCTCAGTTTAGTAATACTCTCTCAGTTTAGTAATATTCTCTCAGTTTAGTAATATTCTCTCAGTTTAGTAATATTCCTTCAGCTCTCTCAGTTTAGTAATATTCTCTCAGTTTAGTAATATTCTCTCAGTTTAGTAATATTCTCTCAGTTTAGTAATACTCTCTCGGGTTAGTAATACTCTCTCAGTTTAGTAACACTCTCTCAGTTTAGTAATACTCTCTCAGTTTAGTAATATTCTCTCAGTTTAGTCATATTCTCTCAGTTTAGTAATATTCCTTCAGCTCTCTCAGTTTAGTAATATTCTCTCAGTTTAGTAATACTCTCTCAGTTTAGTAATACTCTCTCAGTTGAGTTATACTCTCTCAGTTTAGTAATACTTTCTCAGTTTAGTAATATTCTCTCAGTTTAGTAACACTCTCTCAGTTGAGTAATACTCTCTCAGTTGAGTAATACTCTCTCAGTTTAGTAATATTCTCTCAGTTTAGTCATATTCTCTCAGTTTAGTAATATTCCTTCAGCTCTCTCAGTTTAGTAATATTCTCTCAGTTTAGTAATACTCTCTCAGTTTAGTAATACTCTCTCAGTTGAGTTATACTCTCTCAGTTTAGTAATACTTTCTCAGTTTAGTAATATTCTCTCAGTTTAGTAACACTCTCTCAGTTTAGTAACACTATCTCAGTTGAGTAATACTCTCTCAGTTTAGTAATATTCTCTCAGTTTAGTAATATTCTCTCAGTTTAGTAATACTCTCTCAGTTTAGTAATATTCTCTCAGTTCAGTAATATTTTCTCAGTTTAGTAATATTCTCTCAGTTTAGTAATACTCTCTCAGTTGAGTAATACTCTCTCAGTCTAGTAACACTCTCTCAGATTAGTAATACTCTCTCAGATTAGTAATATTCTCTCAGTTTAGTAATACTCTCTCAGTTTAGTAATATTCTCTCAGTTTAGTAATATTCTCTCAGTTTAGTAATATTCTCTCAGTTTAGTAATATTCTCTCAGTTTAGTAATATTCTCTCAGTTTAGTAATATTCCTTCAGCTCTCTCAGTTTAGTAATATTCTCTCAGTTTAGTAATATCCTCTCAGTTTAGAAATATTCTCTCAGTTTAGTAATACTCTCTCGGGTTAGTAATACTCTCTCAGTTTAGTAAAACTCTCTCAGTTTAGTAATACTCTCTCAGTCTTGTAATACTCTCTCAGCTCTCTCAGTTTAGTAATACTCTCTCAGTTTAGTAACACTCTCTCAGTTTAGTAATACTCTCTCAGTTTAGTAATATTCTCTCAGTTTAGTAATACTCTCTCAGTTTAGTAATATTCTCTCAGTTTAGTAATATTCTTTCAGTTTAGTAATATTCCTTCAGCTCTCTCAGTTTAGTAATATTCTCTCAGTTTAGTAATACTCTCTCAGTTTAGTAATATTCTCTCAGTTTAGTAATACTCTCTCAGTTTAGTAATACTCTCTCAGTTTAGTAATATTCTCTCAGTTTAGTAATATTCCTTCAGCTCTCTCAGTTTAGTAATATTCTCTCAGTTTAGTAATATTCTCTCAGTTTAGTAATATTCTCTCAGTTTAGTAATACTCTCTCGGGTTAGTAATACTCTCTCAGTTTAGTAACACTCTCTCAGTTTAGTAATACTCTCTCAGTTTAGTAATATTCTCTCAGTTTAGTCATATTCTCTCAGTTTAGTAATATTCCTTCAGCTCTCTCAGTTTAGTAATACTCTCTCAGTTTAGTAATACTCTCTCAGTTGAGTAATATTCTCTCAGTTTAGTAATACTCTCTCAGTTTAGTAATACTCTCTCAGTTTAGTAATATTCTCTCAGTTTAGTAATATTCTCTCAGTTTAGTAATACTCTCTCAGTTTAGTAATATTCTCTCAGTTTAGTAATAATCTCTCAGTTTAGTAATATTTTCTCAGTTTAGTAATATTCTCTCAGTTTAGTAATATTCTCTCAGTTTAGTAATACTCTCTCAGTTTAGTAATATTTTCTCAGTTTAGTAATATTCTCTCAGTTTAGTAATATTCCTTCAGCTCTCTCAGTTTAGTAATATTTCCTCAGTTTAGTAATACTCTCTCAGTTTAGTAATATTCTCTCAGTTTAGTAATACTCTCTCAGTTTAGTAATATTCTCTCAGTTTAGTAATATCCTCTCAGTTTAGTAATATTCTCTCAGTTTAGTAATATTCCTTCAGCTCTCTCAGTTTAGTAATATTCTCTCAGTTTAGTAATATTCTCTCAGTTTAGTAATACTCTCTCAGTTGAGTAATATTCTCTCAGTTTAGTAATACTCTCTCAGTTTAGTAATACTCTCTCAGTTTAGTAATATTCTCTCAGTTTAGTAATATTCTCTCAGTTTAGTAATACTCTCTCAGTTTAGTAATATTCTCTCAGTTTAGTAATAATCTCTCAGTTTAGTAATATTTTCTCAGTTTAGTAATATTCTCTCAGTTTAGTAATATTCTCTCAGTTTAGTAATACTCTCTCAGTTTAGTAATATTTTCTCAGTTTAGTAATATTCTCTCAGTTTAGTAATATTCCTTCAGCTCTCTCAGTTTAGTAATATTTCCTCAGTTTAGTAATACTCTCTCAGTTTAGTAATATTCTCTCAGTTTAGTAATACTCTCTCAGTTTAGTAATATTCTCTCAGTTTAGTAATATCCTCTCAGTTTAGTAATATTCTCTCAGTTTAGTAATATTCCTTCAGCTCTCTCAGTTTAGTAATATTCTCTCAGTTTAGTAATACTCTCTCAGTTTAGTAACACTCTCTCAGTTTAGTAATACTCTCTCAGTTTAGTAATACTGTCTCAGTTTAGTCATATTCTCTCAGTTTAGTAATACTCTCTCAGTTTAGTAATATTCTCTCAGTTTAGTAACACTCTCTCAGTTTAGTAATACTCTCTCAGTTTAGTAATATTCTCTCAGTTTAGTCATATTCTCTCAGTTTAGTAATATTCCTTCAGCTCTCTCAGTTTAGTAATATTCTCTCAGTTTAGTAATACTCTCTCAGTTTAGTAATACTCTCTCAGTTGAGTTATACTCTCTCAGTTTAGTAATACTTTCTCAGTTTAGTAATATTCTCTCAGTTTAGTAACACTCTCTCAGTTGAGTAATACTCTCTCAGTTGAGTAATACTCTCTCAGTTTAGTAATATTCTCTCAGTTTAGTCATATTCTCTCAGTTTAGTAATATTCCTTCAGCTCTCTCAGTTTAGTAATATTCTCTCAGTTTAGTAATACTCTCTCAGTTTAGTAATACTCTCTCAGTTGAGTTATACTCTCTCAGTTTAGTAATACTTTCTCAGTTTAGTAATATTCTCTCAGTTTAGTAACACTCTCTCAGTTTAGTAACACTCTCTCAGTTGAGTAATACTCTCTCAGTTTAGTAACACTCTCTCAGTTTAGTAATACTCTCTCAGTTTAGTAATACTGTCTCAGTTTAGTCATATTCTCTCAGTTTAGTAATACTCTCTCAGTTTAGTAATATTCTCTCAGTTTAGTAATACTCTCTCAGTTGAGTAATAATCTCTCAGTTTAGTAATACTCTCTCAGTTTAGTAATACTCTCTCAGTTTAGTAATATTCTCTCAGTTTAGTAATAATCTCTCAGTTTAGTAATACTCTCTCAGTTTAGTAATATTCTCTCAGTTTAGTAATATTCTCTCAGTTTAGTAATATTCTCTCAGTTTAGTAATACTCTCTCAGTTTAGTAATATTCTCTCAGTTTAGTAATACTCTCTCAGTTTAGTAATATTCTCTCAGTTTAGTAATATTCTCTCAGTTTAGTAATACTCTCTCGGGTTAGTAATACTCTCTCAGTTTAGTAAAACTCTCTCAGTTTAGTAATACTCTCTCAGTCTTGTAATACTCTCTCAGCTCTCTCAGTTTAGTAATACTCTCTCAGTTTAGTAACACTCTCTCAGTTTAGTAATACTCTCTCAGTTTAGTAATATTCTCTCAGTTTAGTAATATTCTTTCAGTTTAGTAATATTCCTTCAGCTCTCTCAGTTTAGTAATATTCTCTCAGTTTAGTAATACTCTCTCAGTTTAGTAATATTCTCTCAGTTTAGTAATACTCTCTCAGTTTAGTAATATTCTCTCAGTTTAGTAATACTCTCTCAGTTTAGTAATATTCTCTCAGTTTAGAAATATTCTCTCAGTTTAGTAATATTCTCTCAGTTTAGTAATACTCTCTCAGTTTAGTAATACTCTCTCAGTTTAGTAATATTCTCTCAGTTTAGTAATATTCTCTCAGTTTAGTAATATTCCTTCAGCTCTCTCAGTTTAGTAATATTCTCTCAGTTTAGTAATATTCTCTCAGTTTAGTAATATTCTCTCAGTTTAGTAATACTCTCTCGGGTTAGTAATACTCTCTCAGTTTAGTAAAACTCTCTCAGTTTAGTAATACTCTCTCAGTCTTGTAATACTCTCTCAGCTCTCTCAGTTTAGTAATACTCTCTCAGTTTAGTAACACTCTCTCAGTTTAGTAATACTCTCTCAGTTTAGTAATACTGTCTCAGTTTAGTCATATTCTCTCAGTTTAGTAATACTCTCTCAGTTTAGTAATATTCTCTCAGTTTAGTAATACTCTCTCAGTTGAGTAATAATCTCTCAGTTTAGTAATACTCTCTCAGTTTAGTAATACTCTCTCAGTTTAGTAATATTCTCTCAGTTTAGTAATAATCTCTCAGTTTAGTAATACTCTCTCAGTTTAGTAATATTCTCTCAGTTTAGTAATATTCTCTCAGTTTAGTAATATTCTCTCAGTTTAGTAATACTCTCTCAGTTTAGTAATATTCTCTCAGTTTAGTAATACTCTCTCAGTTTAGTAATATTCTCTCAGTTTAGTAATATTCTCTCAGTTTAGTAATACTCTCTCGGGTTAGTAATACTCTCTCAGTTTAGTAAAACTCTCTCAGTTTAGTAATACTCTCTCAGTCTTGTAATACTCTCTCAGCTCTCTCAGTTTAGTAATACTCTCTCAGTTTAGTAACACTCTCTCAGTTTAGTAATACTCTCTCAGTTTAGTAATATTCTCTCAGTTTAGTAATATTCTTTCAGTTTAGTAATATTCCTTCAGCTCTCTCAGTTTAGTAATATTCTCTCAGTTTAGTAATACTCTCTCAGTTTAGTAATATTCTCTCAGTTTAGTAATACTCTCTCAGTTTAGTAATATTCTCTCAGTTTAGTAATATTCTCTCAGTTTAGTAATATTCCTTCAGCTCTCTCAGTTTAGTAATATTCTCTCAGTTTAGTAATATTCTCTCAGTTTAGTAATATTCTCTCAGTTTAGTAATACTCTCTCGGGTTAGTAATACTCTCTCAGTTTAGTAACACTCTCTCAGTTTAGTAATACTCTCTCAGTTTAGTAATATTCTCTCAGTTTAGTCATATTCTCTCAGTTTAGTAATATTCCTTCAGCTCTCTCAGTTTAGTAATATTCTCTCAGTTTAGTAATACTCTCTCAGTTTAGTAATACTCTCTCAGTTGAGTTATACTCTCTCAGTTTAGTAATACTTTCTCAGTTTAGTAATATTCTCTCAGTTTAGTAACACTCTCTCAGTTGAGTAATACTCTCTCAGTTGAGTAATACTCTCTCAGTTTAGTAATATTCTCTCAGTTTAGTCATATTCTCTCAGTTTAGTAATATTCCTTCAGCTCTCTCAGTTTAGTAATATTCTCTCAGTTTAGTAATACTCTCTCAGTTTAGTAATACTCTCTCAGTTGAGTTATACTCTCTCAGTTTAGTAATACTTTCTCAGTTTAGTAATATTCTCTCAGTTTAGTAACACTCTCTCAGTTTAGTAACACTATCTCAGTTTAGTAATACTCTCTCAGTTTAGTAATACTCTCTCAGTTTAGTAATAATCTCTCAGTTTAGTAATACTCTCTCAGTTTAGTAATATTCTCTCAGTTTAGTAATATTTTCTCAGTTTAGTAATATTCTCTCAGTTTAGTAATACTCTCTCAGTTGAGTAATACTCTCTCAGTCTAGTAACACTCTCTCAGTTTAGTAATACTCTCTCAGATTAGTAATATTCTCTCAGTTTAGTAATACTCTCTCAGTTTAGTAATATTCTCTCAGTTTAGTAATATTCTCTCAGTTTAGTAATATTCTCTCAGTTTAGTAATATTCTCTCAGTTTAGTAATATTCTCTCAGTTTAGTAATATTCCTTCAGCTCTCTCAGTTTAGTAATATTCTCTCAGTTTAGTAATATCCTCTCAGTTTAGTAATATTCTCTCAGTTTAGTAATACTCTCTCGGGTTAGTAATACTCTCTCAGTTTAGTAAAACTCTCTCAGTTTAGTAATACTCTCTCAGTTTAGTAATACTCTCTCAGTTTAGTAATACTCTCTCAGTTTAGTAACACTCTCTCAGTTTAGTAGTACTCTCTCAGTTTAGTAATATTCTCTCAGTTTAGTAATACTCTCTCAGTTTAGTAATATTCTCTCAGTTTAGTAATATTCTTTCAGTTTAGTAATATTCTTCTCTCAGTTTAGTAATATTCTCTCAGTTTAGTAATACTCTCTCAGTTTAGTAATATTCTCTCAGTTTAGTAATACTCTCTCAGTTTAGTAATACTCTCTCAGTTTAGTAATATTCTCTCAGTTTAGTAATATTTCTTCAGCTCTCTCAGTTTAGTAATATTCTCTCAGTTTAGTAATATTCTCTCAGTTTAGTAATATTCTCTCAGTTTAGTAATACTCTCTCGGGTTAGTAATACTCTCTCAGTTTAGTAACACTCTCTCAGTTTAGTAATACTCTCTCAGTTTAGTAATATTCTCTCAGTTTAGTCATATTCTCTCAGTTTAGTAATATTCCTTCAGCTCTCTCAGTTTAGTAATATTCTCTCAGTTTAGTAATACTCTCTCAGTTTAGTAATATTCTCTCAGTTTAGTAATACTCTCTCAGTTTAGTAATACTCTCTCAGTTTAGTAATATTCTCTCAGTTTAGTAATATTCTCTCAGTTTAGTAATACTCTCTCAGTTTAGTAATATTCTCTCAGTTTAGTAATAATCTCTCAGTTTAGTAATATTTTCTCAGTTTAGTAATATTCTCTCAGTTTAGTAATATTCTCTCAGTTTAGTAATACTCTCTCAGTTTAGTAATATTTTCTCAGTTTAGTAATATTCTCTCAGTTTAGTAATATTCCTTCAGCTCTCTCAGTTTAGTAATATTTCCTCAGTTTAGTAATACTCTCTCAGTTTAGTAATATTCTCTCAGTTTAGTAATACTCTCTCAGTTTAGTAATATTCTCTCAGTTTAGTAATATCCTCTCAGTTTAGTAATATTCTCTCAGTTTAGTAATATTCCTTCAGCTCTCTCAGTTTAGTAATATTCTCTCAGTTTAGTAATATTCTCTCAGTTTAGTAATACTCTCTCAGTTGAGTAATATTCTCTCAGTTTAGTAATACTCTCTCAGTTTAGTAATACTCTCTCAGTTTAGTAATATTCTCTCAGTTTAGTAATATTCTCTCAGTTTAGTAATACTCTCTCAGTTTAGTAATATTCTCTCAGTTTAGTAATAATCTCTCAGTTTAGTAATATTTTCTCAGTTTAGTAATATTCTCTCAGTTTAGTAATATTCTCTCAGTTTAGTAATACTCTCTCAGTTTAGTAATATTTTCTCAGTTTAGTAATATTCTCTCAGTTTAGTAATATTCTCTCAGTTTAGTAATATTTCCTCAGTTTAGTAATACTCTCTCAGTTTAGTAATATTCTCTCAGTTTAGTAATACTCTCTCAGTTTAGTAATATTCTCTCAGTTTAGTAATATCCTCTCAGTTTAGTAATATTCTCTCAGTTTAGTAATACTCTCTCAGTCTTGTAATACTCTCTCAGCTCTCTCAGTTTAGTAATACTCTCTCAGTTTAGTAACACTCTCTCAGTTTAGTAATACTCTCTCAGTTTAGTAATACTGTCTCAGTTTAGTCATATTCTCTCAGTTTAGTAATACTCTCTCAGTTTAGTAATATTCTCTCAGTTTAGTAACACTCTCTCAGTTTAGTAATACTCTCTCAGTTTAGTAATATTCTCTCAGTTTAGTCATATTCTCTCAGTTTAGTAATATTCCTTCAGCTCTCTCAGTTTAGTAATATTCTCTCAGTTTAGTAATACTCTCTCAGTTTAGTAATACTCTCTCAGTTGAGTTATACTCTCTCAGTTTAGTAATACTTTCTCAGTTTAGTAATATTCTCTCAGTTTAGTAACACTCTCTCAGTTGAGTAATACTCTCTCAGTTTAGTAATACTCTCTCAGTTTAGTAATATTCTCTCAGTTTAGTCATATTCTCTCAGTTTAGTAATATTCCTTCAGCTCTCTCAGTTTAGTAATATTCTCTCAGTTTAGTAATACTCTCTCAGTTTAGTAATACTCTCTCAGTTGAGTTATACTCTCTCAGTTTAGTAATACTTTCTCAGTTTAGTACTATTCTCTCAGTTTAGTAACACTCTCTCAGTTTAGTAACACTCTCTCAGTTGAGTAATACTCTCTCAGTTTAGTAACACTTTCTCAGTTTAGTAATAATCTCTCAGTTGAGTAATACTCTCTCAGTTTAGTAATATTCTCTCAGTTTAGTAATATTTTCTCAGTTTAGTAATATTCTCTCAGTTTAGTAATACTCTCTCAGTTGAGTAATACTCTCTCAGTCTAGTAACACTCTCTCAGATTAGTAATACTCTCTCAGTTTAGTAATATTCTCTCAGTTTAGTAATATTCTCTCAGTTTAGTAATATTCTCTCAGTTTAGTAATACTCTCTCAGTTTAGTAATATTCTCTCAGTTTAGTAATATTCTCTCAGTTTAGTAATATTCCTTCAGCTCTCTCAGTTTAGTAATATTCTCTAAGTTTAGTAATATCCTCTCAGTTTAGTAATATTCTCTCAGTTTAGTAATACTCTCTCGGGTTAGTAATACTCTCTCAGTTTAGTAAAACTCTCTCAGTTTAGTAATACTCTCTCAGTCTTGTAATACTCTCTCAGCTCTCTCAGTTTAGTAATACTCTCTCAGTTTAGTAACACTCTCTCAGTTTAGTAATACTCTCTCAGTTTAGTAATATTCTCTCAGTTTAGTAATATTCTTTCAGTTTAGTAATATTCTCTCAGCTCTCTCAGTTTAGTAATATTCTCTCAGTTTAGTAATACTCTCTCAGTTTAGTAATATTCTCTCAGTTTAGTAATATTCTCTCAGTTTAGTAATACTCTCTCAGTTTAGTAATATTCTCTCAGTTTAGTAATATTCCTTCAGCTCTCTCAGTTTAGTAATATTCTCTCAGTTTAGTAATATTCTCTCAGTTTAGTAATATTCTCTCAGTTTAGTAATACTCTCTCGGGTTAGTAATACTCTCTCAGTTTAGTAACACTCTCTCAGTTTAGTAATACTCTCTCAGTTTAGTAATATTCTCTCAGTTTAGTCATATTCTCTCAGTTTAGTAATATTCCTTCAGCTCTCTCAGTTTAGTAATATTCTCTCAGTTTAGTAATACTCTCTCAGTTTAGTAATACTCTCTCAGTTGAGTTATACTCTCTCGGGTTAGTAATATTCTCTCAGTTTAGTAACACTCTCTCAGTTGAGTAATACTCTCTCAGTTGAGTAATACTCTCTCAGTTTAGTAATATTCTCTCAGTTTAGTCATATTCTCTCAGTTTAGTAATATTCCTTCAGCTCTCTCAGTTTAGTAATATTCTCTCAGTTTAGTAATACTCTCTCAGTTTAGTAATACTCTCTCAGTTGAGTTATACTCTCTCAGTTTAGTAATACTTTCTCAGTTTAGTAATATTCTCTCAGTTTAGTAACACTCTCTCAGTTTAGTAACACTCTCTCAGTTGAGTAATACTCTCTCAGTTTAGTAACACTTTCTCAGTTTAGTAATAATCTCTCAGTTGAGTAATACTCTCTCAGTTTAGTAATATTCTCTCAGTTTAGTAATATTTTCTCAGTTTAGTAATATTCTCTCAGTTTAGTAATACTCTCTCAGTTGAGTAATACTCTCTCAGTCTAGTAACACTCTCTCAGATTAGTAATACTCTCTCAGTTTAGTAATATTCTCTCAGTTTAGTAATATTCTCTCAGTTTAGTAATACTCTCTCAGTTTAGTAATATTCTCTCAGTTTACTAATACTCTCTCAGTTTAGTAATACTCTCTCAGTTTAGTAATATTCTCTCAGTTTAGTAATATTCTCTCAGTTTAGTAATACTCTCTCAGTTTAGTAATATTCTCTCAGTTTAGTAATAATCTCTCAGTTTAGTAATATTTTCTCAGTTTAGTAATATTCTCTCAGTTTAGTAATATTCTCTCAGTTTAGTAATACTCTCTCAGTTTAGTAATATTTTCTCAGTTTAGTAATATTCTCTCAGTTTAGTAATATTCCTTCAGCTCTCTCAGTTTAGTAATATTCCCTCAGTTTAGTAATACTCTCTCAGTTTAGTAATATTCTCTCAGTTTAGTAATACTCTCTCAGTTTAGTAATATTCTCTCAGTTTAGTAATACTCTCTCAGTTTAGTAATATTCTCTCAGTTTAGTAATATCCTCTCAGTTTAGTAATATTCTCTCAGTTTAGTAATATTCTCTCAGTTTAGTAACACTCTCTCGGTTTAGTAATACTCTCTCAGTTTAGTAATATTCTCTCAGTTTAGTAATAATCTCTCAGTTTAGTAATAGTCTCTCAGTTTAGTAATACTCTCTCAGTTTAGTAATATTCTCTCAGTTTAGTAATATTCCTTCAGCTCTCTCAGTTTAGTAATATTCTCTCAGTTTAGTAATACTCTCTCAGTTTAGTAATATTCTCTCAGTTTAGTAATATTCTCTCAGTTTAGTAATATTCCTTCAGCTCTCTCAGTTTAGTAATATTCTCTCAGTTTAGTAATATTCTCTCAGTTTAGTAATATTCTCTCAGTTTAGTAATACTCTCTCGGGTTAGTAATACTCTCTCAGTTTAGTAAAACTCTCTCAGTTTAGTAATACTCTCTCAGTCTTGTAATACTCTCAGCTCTCTCAGTTTAGTAATACTCTCTCAGTTTAGTAACACTCTCTCAGTTTAGTAATACTCTCTCAGTTTAGTAATACTGTCTCAGTTTAGTCATATTCTTTCAGTTTAGTAATACTCTCTCAGTTTAGTAATATTCTCTCAGTTTAGTAATACTCTCTCAGTTTAGTAATATTCTCTCAGTTTAGTAATACTCTCTCAGTTTAGTAATACTCTCTCAGTTTAGTAATATTCTCTCAGTTTAGTAATATTCTCTCAGTTTAGTAATACTCTTTCAGTTTAGTAATATTCTCTCAGTTTAGTAATATTCTCTCAGTTTAGTAATATTCTCTCAGTTTAGTAATACTCTCTCAGTTTAGTAATATTCTCTCAGTTTAGTAATACTCTCTCAGTTTAGTAATATTCTCTCAGTTTAATAATATTCTCTCAGTTTAGTAATACTCTCTCAGTTTAGTAATATTCTCTCAGTTTAGTAATATTCCTTCAGCTCTCTCAGTTTAGTAATATTCTCTCAGTTTAGTAATATCCTCTCAGTTTAGTAATATTCTCTCAAAATAGTAATACTCTCTCGGGTTAGTAATACTCTCTCAGTTTAGTAAAACTCTCTCAGTTTAGTAATACTCTCTCAGTCTTGTAATACTCTCTCAGCTCTCTCAGTTTAGTAATACTCTCTCAGTTCAGTAACACTCTCTCAGTTTAGTAATACTCTCTCAGTTTAGTAATATTCTCTCAGTTTAGTAATATTCTTTCAGTTTAGTAATACTCTCTCAGTTTAGTAATATTCTCTCAGTTTAGTAATATTCTTTCAGTTTAGTAATATTCCTTCAGATCTCTCAGTTTAGTAATATTCTCTCAGTTTAGTAATATTCTCTCAGTTTAGTAATACTCTCTCAGTTTAGTAATATTCTCTCAGTTTAGTAATATTCTCTCAGTTTAGTAATACTCTCTCAGTTTAGTAATATTCTCTCAGTTTAGTAATATTCTCTCAGTTTAGTAATATTCCTTCAGCTCTCTCAGTTTAGTAATATTCTCTCAGTTTAGTAATATTCTCTCAGTTTAGTAATATTCTCTCAGTTTAGTAATACTCTCTCAGTTTAGTAATATTCTCTCAGTTTAGTAATATTCTCTCAGTTTAGTAATATTCCTAAACTGAGCTCTCTCAGTTTAGTAATATTCTCTCAGTTTAGTAATATTCTCTCAGTTTAGTAATATTCTCTCAGTTTAGTAATACTCTCTCGGGTTAGTAATACTCTCTCAGTTTAGTAAAACTCTCTCAGTTTAGTAATACTCTCTCAGTCTTGTAATACTCTCTCAGCTCTCTCAGTTTAGTAATACTCTCTCAGTTTAGTAACACTCTCTCAGTTTAGTAATACTCTCTCAGTTTAGTAATATTCTCTCAGTTTAGTAATATTCTTTCAGTTTAGTAATACTCTCTCAGTTTAGTAATATTCTCTCAGTTTAGTAATATTCTTTCAGTTTAGTAATATTCCTTCAGATCTCTCAGTTTAGTAATATTCTCTCAGTTTAGTAATATTCTCTCAGTTTAGTAATACTCTCTCAGTTTAGTAATATTCTCTCAGTTTAGTAATATTCTCTCAGTTTAGTAATACTCTCTCAGTTTAGTAATATTCTCTCAGTTTAGTAATATTCTCTCAGTTTAGTAATATTCCTTCAGCTCTCTCAGTTTAGTAATATTCTCTCAGTTTAGTAATATTCTCTCAGTTTAGTAATATTCTCTCAGTTTAGTAATACTCTCTCGGGTTAGTAATACTCTCTCAGTTTAGTAATACTCTCTCAGTTTAGTAATATTACTAAACTGAGCTCTCTCAGTTTAGTAATATTCTCTCAGTTTAGTAATATTCTATCAGTTTAGTAATATTCTCTCAGTTTAGTAATACTCTCTCGGGTTAGTAATACTCTCTCAGTTTAGTAAAACTCTCTCAGTTTAGTAATACTCTCTCAGTCTTGTAATACTCTCTCAGCTCTCTCAGTTTAGTAATACTCTCTCAGTTTAGTAACACTCTCTCAGTTTAGTAATACTCTCTCAGTTTAGTAATACTCTCTCAGTTTAGTAATACTCTCTCAGTTTAGTAATACTCTCTCAGTCTTGTAATACTCTCTCAGCTCTCTCAGTTTAGTAATACTCTCTCAGTTTAGTAACACTCTCTCAGTTTAGTAATACTCTCTCAGTTTAGTAATATTCTCTCTTCTTTCAGTTTAGTAATATTCTCTCAGTTTAGTAATATTCCTTCAGATCTCTCAGTTTAGTAATATTCTCTCAGTTTAGTAATATTCTATCAGTTTAGTAATATTCTCTCAGTTTAGTAATACTCTCTCGGGTTAGTAATACTCTCTCAGTTTAGTAAAACTCTCTCAGTTTAGTAATACTCTCTCAGTCTTGTAATACTCTCTCAGCTCTCTCAGTTTAGTAATACTCTCTCAGTTTAGTAACACTCTCTCAGTTTAGTAATATTCTCTCAGTTTAGTAATACTCTCTCAGTTTAGTAATACTCTCTCAGTTTAGTAATACTCTCTCAGTCTTGTAATACTCTCTCAGCTCTCTCAGTTTAGTAATACTCTCTCAGTTTAGTAACACTCTCTCAGTTTAGTAATACTCTCTCAGTTTAGTAATATTCTCTCAGTTTAGTAATATTCTTTCAGTTTAGTAATATTCCTTCAGATCTCTCAGTTTAGTAATATTCTCTCAGTTTAGTAATATTCTCTCAGTTTAGTAATACTCTCTCAGTTTAGTAATATTCTCTCAGTTTAGTAATATTCTCTCAGTTTAGTAATACTCTCTCAGTTTAGTAATATTCTCTCAGTTTAGTAATATTCTCTCAGTTTAGTAATATTCCTTCAGCTCTCTCAGTTTAGTAATATTCTCTCAGTTTAGTAATATTCTCTCAGTTTAGTAATATTCTCTCAGTTTAGTAATACTCTCTCGGGTTAGTAATACTCTCTCAGTTTAGTAATATTCTCTCAGTTTAGTAATATTCTCTGAGCTCTCTCAGTTTAGTAATACTCTCTCAGTTTAGTAATATTCTATCAGTTTAGTAATATTCTCTCAGTTTAGTAATACTCTCTCGGGTTAGTAATACTCTCTCAGTTTAGTAAAACTCTCTCAGTTTAGTAATACTCTCTCAGTCTTGTAATACTCTCTCAGCTCTCTCAGTTTAGTAATACTCTCTCAGTTTAGTAACACTCTCTCAGTTTAGTAATACTCTCTCAGTTTAGTAATACTCTCTCAGTTTAGTAATACTCTCTCAGTTTAGTAATACTCTCTCAGTCTTGTAATACTCTCTCAGCTCTCTCAGTTTAGTAATACTCTCTCAGTTTAGTAACACTCTCTCAGTTTAGTAATACTCTCTCAGTTTAGTAATATTCTCTCAGTTTAGTAATATTCTCTCAGTTTAGTAATATTCCTTCAGCTCTCTCAGTTTAGTAATATTCTCTCAGTTTAGTAATATCCTCTCAGTTTAGTAATATTCTCTCAGTTTAGTAATACTCTCTCGGGTTAGTAATACTCTCTCAGTTTAGTAAAACTCTCTCAGTTTAGTAATACTCTCTCAGTCTTGTAATACTCTCTCAGCTCTCTCAGTTTAGTAATACTCTCTCAGTTTAGTAACACTCTCTCAGTTTAGTAATACTCTCTCAGTTTAGTAATATTCTCTCAGTTTAATAATATTCTCTCAGTTTAGTAATACTCTCTCAGTTTAGTAATATTCTCTCAGTTTAGTAATATTCCTTCAGCTCTCTCAGTTTAGTAATATTCTCTCAGTTTAGTAATATCCTCTCAGTTTAGTAATATTCTCTCAAAATAGTAATACTCTCTCGGGTTAGTAATACTCTCTCAGTTTAGTAAAACTCTCTCAGTTTAGTAATACTCTCTCAGTCTTGTAATACTCTCTCAGCTCTCTCAGTTTAGTAATACTCTCTCAGTTCAGTAACACTCTCTCAGTTTAGTAATACTCTCTCAGTTTAGTAATATTCTCTCAGTTTAGTAATATTCTTTCAGTTTAGTAATACTCTCTCAGTTTAGTAATATTCTCTCAGTTTAGTAATATTCTTTCAGTTTAGTAATATTCCTTCAGATCTCTCAGTTTAGTAATATTCTCTCAGTTTAGTAATATTCTCTCAGTTTAGTAATACTCTCTCAGTTTAGTAATATTCTCTCAGTTTAGTAATATTCTCTCAGTTTAGTAATACTCTCTCAGTTTAGTAATATTCTCTCAGTTTAGTAATATTCTCTCAGTTTAGTAATATTCCTTCAGCTCTCTCAGTTTAGTAATATTCTCTCAGTTTAGTAATATTCTCTCAGTTTAGTAATATTCTCTCAGTTTAGTAATACTCTCTCGGGTTAGTAATACTCTCTCAGTTTAGTAATACTCTCTCAGTTTAGTAATATTACTAAACTGAGCTCTCTCAGTTTAGTAATATTCTCTCAGTTTAGTAATATTCTCTCAGTTTAGTAATATTCTCTCAGTTTAGTAATACTCTCTCGGGTTAGTAATACTCTCTCAGTTTAGTAAAACTCTCTCAGTTTAGTAATACTCTCTCAGTCTTGTAATACTCTCTCAGCTCTCTCAGTTTAGTAATACTCTCTCAGTTTAGTAACACTCTCTCAGTTTAGTAATACTCTCTCAGTTTAGTAATATTCTCTCAGTTTAGTAATATTCTTTCAGTTTAGTAATACTCTCTCAGTTTAGTAATATTCTCTCAGTTTAGTAATATTCTTTCAGTTTAGTAATATTCCTTCAGATCTCTCAGTTTAGTAATATTCTCTCAGTTTAGTAATATTCTCTCAGTTTAGTAATACTCTCTCAGTTTAGTAATATTCTCTCAGTTTAGTAATATTCTCTCAGTTTAGTAATACTCTCTCAGTTTAGTAATATTCTCTCAGTTTAGTAATATTCTCTCAGTTTAGTAATATTCCTTCAGCTCTCTCAGTTTAGTAATATTCTCTCAGTTTAGTAATATTCTCTCAGTTTAGTAATATTCTCTCAGTTTAGTAATACTCTCTCGGGTTAGTAATACTCTCTCAGTTTAGTAATACTCTCTCAGTTTAGTAATATTACTAAACTGAGCTCTCTCAGTTTAGTAATATTCTCTCAGTTTAGTAATATTCTATCAGTTTAGTAATATTCTCTCAGTTTAGTAATACTCTCTCGGGTTAGTAATACTCTCTCAGTTTAGTAAAACTCTCTCAGTTTAGTAATACTCTCTCAGTCTTGTAATACTCTCTCAGCTCTCTCAGTTTAGTAATACTCTCTCAGTTTAGTAACACTCTCTCAGTTTAGTAATATTCTCTCAGTTTAGTAATACTCTCTCAGTTTAGTAATACTCTCTCAGTTTAGTAATACTCTCTCAGTCTTGTAATACTCTCTCAGCTCTCTCAGTTTAGTAATACTCTCTCAGTTTAGTAACACTCTCTCAGTTTAGTAATACTCTCTCAGTTTAGTAATATTCTCTCAGTTTAGTAATATTCTTTCAGTTTAGTAATATTCCTTCAGATCTCTCAGTTTAGTAATATTCTCTCAGTTTAGTAATATTCTCTCAGTTTAGTAATACTCTCTCAGTTTAGTAATACTCTCTCGGGTTAGTAATACTCTCTCAGTTTAGTAAAACTCTCTCAGTTTAGTAATACTCTCTCAGTCTTGTAATACTCTCTCAGCTCTCTCAGTTTAGTAATACTCTCTCAGTTTAGTAACACTCTCTCAGTTTAGTAATATTCTCTCAGTTTAGTAATACTCTCTCAGTTTAGTAATACTCTCTCAGTTTAGTAATACTCTCTCAGTCTTGTAATACTCTCTCAGCTCTCTCAGTTTAGTAATACTCTCTCAGTTTAGTAACACTCTCTCAGTTTAGTAATACTCTCTCAGTTTAGTAATATTCTCTCAGTTTAGTAATATTCTTTCAGTTTAGTAATATTCCTTCAGATCTCTCAGTTTAGTAATATTCTCTCAGTTTAGTAATATTCTCTCAGTTTAGTAATACTCTCTCAGTTTAGTAATATTCTCTCAGTTTAGTAATATTCTCTCAGTTTAGTAATATTCTTTCAGTTTAGTAATATTCCTTCAGATCTCTCAGTTTAGTAATATTCTCTCAGTTTAGTAATATTCTCTCAGTTTAGTAATACTCTCTCAGTTTAGTAATATTCTCTCAGTTTAGTAATATTCTCTCAGTTTAGTAATACTCTCTCAGTTTAGTAATATTCTCTCAGTTTAGTAATATTCTCTCAGTTTAGTAATATTCCTTCAGCTCTCTCAGTTTAGTAATATTCTCTCAGTTTAGTAATATTCTCTCAGTTTAGTAATATTCTCTCAGTTTAGTAATACTCTCTCGGGTTAGTAATACTCTCTCAGTTTAGTAATACTCTCTCAGTTTAGTAATATTACTAAACTGAGCTCTCTCAGTTTAGTAATATTCTCTCAGTTTAGTAATATTCTATCAGTTTAGTAATATTCTCTCAGTTTAGTAATACTCTCTCGGGTTAGTAATACTCTCTCAGTTTAGTAAAACTCTCTCAGTTTAGTAATACTCTCTCAGTCTTGTAATACTCTCTCAGCTCTCTCAGTTTAGTAATACTCTCTCAGTTTAGTAACACTCTCTCAGTTTAGTAATATTCTCTCAGTTTAGTAATACTCTCTCAGTTTAGTAATACTCTCTCAGTTTAGTAATACTCTCTCAGTCTTGTAATACTCTCTCAGCTCTCTCAGTTTAGTAATACTCTCTCAGTTTAGTAACACTCTCTCAGTTTAGTAATACTCTCTCAGTTTAGTAATATTCTCTCAGTTTAGTAATATTCTTTCAGTTTAGTAATATTCTCTCAGTTTAGTAATATTCTCTCAGTTTAGTAATATTCTCTCAGTTTAGTAATATTCTCTCAGTTTAGTAATACTCTCTCGGGTTAGTAATACTCTCTCAGTTTAGTAAAACTCTCTCAGTTTAGTAATACTCTCTCAGTCTTGTAATACTCTCTCAGCTCTCTCAGTTTAGTAATACTCTCTCAGTTTAGTAACACTCTCTCAGTTTAGTAATATTCTCTCAGTTTAGTAATACTCTCTCAGTTTAGTAATACTCTCTCAGTTTAGTAATACTCTCTCAGTCTTGTAATACTCTCTCAGCTCTCTCAGTTTAGTAATACTCTCTCAGTTTAGTAACACTCTCTCAGTTTAGTAATACTCTCTCAGTTTAGTAATATTCTCTCAGTTTAGTAATATTCTTTCAGTTTAGTAATATTCCTTCAGATCTCTCAGTTTAGTAATATTCTCTCAGTTTAGTAATATTCTCTCAGTTTAGTAATACTCTCTCAGTTTAGTAATATTCTCTCAGTTTAGTAATATTCTCTCAGTTTAGTAATACTCTCTCAGTTTAGTAATATTCTCTCAGTTTAGTAATATTCTCTCAGTTTAGTAATATTCCTTCAGCTCTCTCAGTTTAGTAATATTCTCTCAGTTTAGTAATATTCTCTCAGTTTAGTAATATTCTCTCAGTTTAGTAATACTCTCTCGGGTTAGTAATACTCTCTCAGTTTAGTAATACTCTCTCAGTTTAGTAATATTACTAAACTGAGCTCTCTCAGTTTAGTAATATTCTCTCAGTTTAGTAATATT
Source organism: Salvelinus alpinus (assembly GCF_045679555.1). Taxonomy (NCBI): domain Eukaryota; kingdom Metazoa; phylum Chordata; class Actinopteri; order Salmoniformes; family Salmonidae; genus Salvelinus; species Salvelinus alpinus. The sequence continues at coordinate 53,604,623 of NC_092103.1, read as the reverse complement.
CTATCAGTTTAGTAATATTCTCTCAGTTTAGTAATACTCTCTCGGGTTAGTAATACTCTCTCAGTTTAGTAAAACTCTCTCAGTTTAGTAATACTCTCTCAGTCTTGTAATACTCTCTCAGCTCTCTCAGTTTAGTAATACTCTCTCAGTTTAGTAACACTCTCTCAGTTTAGTAATATTCTCTCAGTTTAGTAATACTCTCTCAGTTTAGTAATACTCTCTCAGTTTAGTAATACTCTCTCAGTCTTGTAATACTCTCTCAGCTCTCTCAGTTTAGTAATACTCTCTCAGTTTAGTAACACTCTCTCAGTTTAGTAATACTCTCTCAGTTTAGTAATATTCTCTCAGTTTAGTAATATTCTCTCAGTTTAGTAATATTCCTTCAGCTCTCTCAGTTTAGTAATATTCTCTCAGTTTAGTAATATCCTCTCAGTTTAGTAATATTCTCTCAGTTTAGTAATACTCTCTCGGGTTAGTAATACTCTCTCAGTTTAGTAAAACTCTCTCAGTTTAGTAATACTCTCTCAGTCTTGTAATACTCTCTCAGCTCTCTCAGTTTAGTAATACTCTCTCAGTTTAGTAACACTCTCTCAGTTTAGTAATACTCTCTCAGTTTAGTAATATTCTCTCAGTTTAGTAATATTCTTTCAGTTTAGTAATATTCCTTCAGATCTCTCAGTTTACATTTACATTTACATTTAAGTCATTTAGCTGACGCTCTTATCCAGAGCGACTTACAATTTGGAAAGTTCATACATATTCATCCTGGTCCCCCCGTGGGGAATGAACCCACAACCCTGGCGTTGCAAGCGCCATGCTCTACCAACTGAGCCACACGGGACCAGTTTAGTAATATTCTCTCAGTTTAGTAATATTCTCTCAGTTTAGTAATACTCTCTCAGTTTAGTAATATTCTCTCAGTTTAGTAATATTCTCTCAGTTTAGTAATACTCTCTCAGTTTAGTAATATTCTCTGTTTAGTAATATTCTCTCAGTTTAGTAATATTCCTTCAGCTCTCTCAGTTTAGTAATATTCTCTCAGTTTAGTAATATTCTCTCAGTTTAGTAATATTCTCTCAGTTTAGTAATATTCTCTCAGTTTAGTAATACTCTCTCGGGTTAGTAATACTCTCTCAGTTTAGTAATACTCTCTCAGTTTAGTAATATTCTCTCAGTTTAGTAATATTCTCTCAGTTTAGTAATATTCCTTCAGCTCTCTCAGTTTAGTAATATTCCCTCAGTTTAGTAATACTCTCTCAGTTTAGTAATATTCTCTCAGTTTAGTAATACTCTCTCAGTTTAGTAATATTCTCTCAGTTTAGTAATACTCTCTCAGTTTAGTAATATTCTCTCAGTTTAGTAATACTCTCTCAGTTTAGTAATATTCTCTCAGTTTAGTAATACTCTCTCAGTTTAGTAATATTCTCTCAGTTTAGTAATACTCTCTCAGTTTAGTAATATTCTCTCAGTTTAGTAATATCCTCTCAGTTTAGTAATATTCTCTCAGTTTAGTAATATTCTCTCAGTTTAGTAACACTCTCTCGGTTTAGTAATACTCTCTCAGTTTAGTAATATTCTCTCAGTTTAGTAATAATCTCTCAGTTTAGTAATAGTCTCTCAGTTTAGTAATACTCTCTCAGTTTAGTAATATTCTCTCAGTTTAGTAATATTCCTTCAGCTCTCTCAGTTTAGTAATATTCTCTCAGTTTAGTAATACTCTCTCAGTTTAGTAATATTCTCTCAGTTTAGTAATATTCTCTCAGTTTAGTAATATTCCTTCAGCTCTCTCAGTTTAGTAATATTCTCTCAGTTTAGTAATATTCTCTCAGTTTAGTAATATTCTCTCAGTTTAGTAATACTCTCTCGGGTTAGTAATACTCTCTCAGTTTAGTAAAACTCTCTCAGTTTAGTAATACTCTCTCAGTCTTGTAATACTCTCAGCTCTCTCAGTTTAGTAATACTCTCTCAGTTTAGTAACACTCTCTCAGTTTAGTAATACTCTCTCAGTTTAGTAATACTGTCTCAGTTTAGTCATATTCTTTCAGTTTAGTAATACTCTCTCAGTTTAGTAATATTCTCTCAGTTTAGTAATACTCTCTCAGTTTAGTAATATTCTCTCAGTTTAGTAATACTCTCTCAGTTTAGTAATACTCTCTCAGTTTAGTAATATTCTCTCAGTTTAGTAATATTCTCTCAGTTTAGTAATACTCTTTCAGTTTAGTAATATTCTCTCAGTTTAGTAATATTCTCTCAGTTTAGTAATATTCTCTCAGTTTAGTAATACTCTCTCAGTTTAGTAATATTCTCTCAGTTTAGTAATACTCTCTCAGTTTAGTAATATTCTCTCAGTTTAATAATATTCTCTCAGTTTAGTAATACTCTCTCAGTTTAGTAATATTCTCTCAGTTTAGTAATATTCCTTCAGCTCTCTCAGTTTAGTAATATTCTCTCAGTTTAGTAATATCCTCTCAGTTTAGTAATATTCTCTCAAAATAGTAATACTCTCTCGGGTTAGTAATACTCTCTCAGTTTAGTAAAACTCTCTCAGTTTAGTAATACTCTCTCAGTCTTGTAATACTCTCTCAGCTCTCTCAGTTTAGTAATACTCTCTCAGTTCAGTAACACTCTCTCAGTTTAGTAATATTCTCTCAGTTTAGTAATATTCTCTCAGTTTAGTAATATTCTCTCAGTTTAGTAATACTCTCTCAGTTTAGTAATATTCTCTCAGTTTAGTAATATTCTTTCAGTTTAGTAATATTCCTTCAGATCTCTCAGTTTAGTAATATTCTCTCAGTTTAGTAATATTCTCTCAGTTTAGTAATACTCTCTCAGTTTAGTAATATTCTCTCAGTTTAGTAATATTCTCTCAGTTTAGTAATACTCTCTCAGTTTAGTAATATTCTCTCAGTTTAGTAATATTCTCTCAGTTTAGTAATATTCCTTCAGCTCTCTCAGTTTAGTAATATTCTCTCAGTTTAGTAATATTCTCTCAGTTTAGTAATATTCTCTCAGTTTAGTAATACTCTCTCGGGTTAGTAATACTCTCTCAGTTTAGTAATACTCTCTCAGTTTAGTAATATTACTAAACTGAGCTCTCTCAGTTTAGTAATATTCTCTCAGTTTAGTAATATTCTCTCAGTTTAGTAATATTCTCTCAGTTTAGTAATACTCTCTCGGGTTAGTAATACTCTCTCAGTTTAGTAATACTCTCTCAGTTTAGTAATACTCTCTCAGTCTTGTAATACTCTCTCAGCTCTCTCAGTTTAGTAATACTCTCTCAGTTTAGTAACACTCTCTCAGTTTAGTAATACTCTCTCAGTTTAGTAATATTCTCTCAGTTTAGTAATATTCTTTCAGTTTAGTAATACTCTCTCAGTTTAGTAATATTCTCTCAGTTTAGTAATATTCTTTCAGTTTAGTAATATTCCTTCAGATCTCTCAGTTTAGTAATATTCTCTCAGTTTAGTAATATTCTCTCAGTTTAGTAATACTCTCTCAGTTTAGTAATATTCTCTCAGTTTAGTAATATTCTCTCAGTTTAGTAATACTCTCTCAGTTTAGTAATATTCTCTCAGTTTAGTAATATTCTCTCAGTTTAGTAATATTCCTTCAGCTCTCTCAGTTTAGTAATATTCTCTCAGTTTAGTAATATTCTCTCAGTTTAGTAATATTCTCTCAGTTTAGTAATACTCTCTCGGGTTAGTAATACTCTCTCAGTTTAGTAATACTCTCTCAGTTTAGTAATATTACTAAACTGAGCTCTCTCAGTTTAGTAATATTCTCTCAGTTTAGTAATATTCTCTCAGTTTAGTAATATTCTCTCAGTTTAGTAATACTCTCTCGGGTTAGTAATACTCTCTCAGTTTAATAAAACTCTCTCAGTTTAGTAATACTCTCTCAGTCTTGTAATACTCTCTCAGCTCTCTCAGTTTAGTAATACTCTCTCAGTTTAGTAACACTCTCTCAGTTTAGTAATATTCTCTCAGTTTAGTAATACTCTCTCAGTTTAGTAATACTCTCTCAGTTTAGTAATACTCTCTCAGTCTTGTAATACTCTCTCAGCTCTCTCAGTTTAGTAATACTCTCTCAGTTTAGTAACACTCTCTCAGTTTAGTAATACTCTCTCAGTTTAGTAATATTCTCTCAGTTTAGTAATATTCTCTCAGTTTAGTAATATTCCTTCAGCTCTCTCAGTTTAGTAATATTCTCTCAGTTTAGTAATATCCTCTCAGTTTAGTAATATTCTCTCAGTTTAGTAATACTCTCTCGGGTTAGTAATACTCTCTCAGTTTAGTAAAACTCTCTCAGTTTAGTAATACTCTCTCAGTCTTGTAATACTCTCTCAGCTCTCTCAGTTTAGTAATACTCTCTCAGTTTAGTAACACTCTCTCAGTTTAGTAATACTCTCTCAGTTTAGTAATATTCTCTCAGTTTAGTAATATTCTTTCAGTTTAGTAATATTCCTTCAGATCTCTCAGTTTACATTTACATTTACATTTAAGTCATTTAGCTGACGCTCTTATCCAGAGCGACTTACAATTTGGAAAGTTCATACATATTCATCCTGGTCCCCCCGTGGGGAATGAACCCACAACCCTGGCGTTGCAAGCGCCATGCTCTACCAACTGAGCCACACGGGACCAGTTTAGTAATATTCTCTCAGTTTAGTAATATTCTCTCAGTTTAGTAATACTCTCTCAGTTTAGTAATATTCTCTCAGTTTAGTAATACTCTCTCAGTTTAGTAATATTCTCTGTTTAGTAATATTCTCTCAGTTTAGTAATATTCCTTCAGCTCTCTCAGTTTAGTAATATTCTCTCAGTTTAGTAATATTCTCTCAGTTTAGTAATATTCTCTCAGTTTAGTAATATTCTCTCAGTTTAGTAATACTCTCTCGGGTTAGTAATACTCTCTCAGTTTAGTAATATTCCTTCAGCTCTCTCAGTTTAGTAATATTCTCTCAGTTTAGTAATATTCTCTCAGTTTAGTAATATTCTCTCAGTTTAGTAATATTCTCTCAGTTTAGTAATATTCCCTCAGTTTAGTAATACTCTCTCAGTTTAGTAATATTCTCTCAGTTTAGTAATATTCTCTCAGTTTAGTAATATTCTCTCAGTTTAGTAATACTCTCTCAGTTTAGTAATATTCTCTCAGTTTAGTAATACTCTCTCAGTTTAGTAATATTCTCTCAGTTTAGTAATACTCTCTCAGTTTAGTAATATTCTCTCAGTTTAGAAATATTCTCTCAGTTTAGTAATATTCTCTCAGTTTAGTAATATTCTCTCAGTTTAGTAATATTCTCTCAGTTTAGTAATATTCTCTCAGTTTAGTAATACTCTCTCGGGTTAGTAATACTCTCTCAGTTTAGTAAAACTCTCTCAGTTTAGTAATACTCTCTCAGTCTTGTAATACTCTCTCAGCTCTCTCAGTTTAGTAATACTCTCTCAGTTTAGTAACACTCTCTCAGTTTAGTAATATTCTCTCAGTTTAGTAATACTCTCTCAGTTTAGTAATACTCTCTCAGTTTAGTAATACTCTCTCAGTCTTGTAATACTCTCTCAGCTCACTCAGTTTAGTAATACTCTCTCAGTTTAGTAACACTCTCTCAGTTTAGTAATACTCTCTCAGTTTAGTAATATTCTCTCAGTTTAGTAATATTCTCTCAGTTTAGTAATATTCCTTCAGCTCTCTCAGTTTAGTAATATTCTCTCAGTTTAGTAATATCCTCTCAGTTTAGTAATATTCTCTCAGTTTAGTAATACTCTCTCGGGTTAGTAATACTCTCTCAGTTTAGTAAAACTCTCTCAGTTTAGTAATACTCTCTCAGTCTTGTAATACTCTCTCAGCTCTCTCAGTTTAGTAATACTCTCTCAGTTTAGTAACACTCTCTCAGTTTAGTAATACTCTCTCAGTTTAGTAATATTCTCTCAGTTTAGTAATATTCTTTCAGTTTAGTAATATTCCTTCAGATCTCTCAGTTTAGTAATATTCTCTCAGTTTAGTAATATTCTCTCAGTTTAGTAATATTCTCTCAGTTTAGTAATACTCTCTCAGTTTAGTAATATTCTCTCAGTTTAGTAATACTCTCTCAGTTTAGTAATATTCTCTCAGTTTAGTAATATTCTCTCAGTTTAGTAATATTCCTTCAGCTCTCTCAGTTTAGTAATATTCTCTCAGTTTAGTAATATTCTCTCAGTTTAGTAATATTCTCTCAGTTTAGTAATACTCTCTCGGGTTAGTAATACTCTCTCAGTTTAGTAATACTCTCTCAGTTTAGTAATATTCTCTCAGTTTAGTAATATTCTCTCAGTTTAGTAATATTCCTTCAGCTCTCTCAGTTTAGTAATATTCTCTCAGTTTAGTAATACTCTCTCAGTTTAGTAATATTCTCTCAGTTTAGTAATACTCTCTCAGTTCAGTAATATTCTCTCAGTTTAGTAATACTCTCTCAGTTTAGTAATATTCTCTCAGTTTAGTAATAATCTCTCAGGTCTCTCAGTTTAGTAATACTCTCTCAGTTTAGTAATATTTTCTCAGTTTAGTAATATTCTCTCAGTTTAGTAATACTCTCTCAGTTGAGTAATACTCTCTCAGTCTAGTAACACTCTCTCAGTTTAGTAATACTCTCTCAGTTTAGTAATATTCTCTCAGTTTAGTAATATTCTCTCAGTTTAGTAATACTCTCTCAGTTTAGTAATATTCTCTCAGTTTAGTAATACTCTCTCAGTTTAGTAATACTCTCTCAGTTTAGTAATATTCTCTCAGTTTAGCAATATTCGCTCAGTTTAGTAATATTCTCTCAGTTAAGTAATACTCTCTCAGTCTAGTAATACTCTCTCAGTCTAGTAACACTCTCTCAGTTTAGTAATACTCTCTCAGTTTACTACTACTCTCTCAGTTTAGTAATATTCTCTCAGTTTAGTAATAATCTCTCAGGTCTCTCAGTTTAGTAATACTCTCTCAGTTTAGTAATATTCTCTCAGTTTAGTAATATTCGCTCATTTTAGTAATACTCTCTCAGTTGAGTAATACTCTCTCAGTTTAGTAATACTCTCTCAGTTTAGTAATACTCTCTCAGTTTAGTAATACTCTCTCAGTTTAGTAAAACTCTCTCAGTTTAGTAATACTCTCTCAGTTGAGTAATAATCTCTCAGTTGAGTAATAATCTCTCAGTCTAGTAACACTCTCTCAGTTTAGTAATATTCTCTCAGTTTAGTAATATTCGCTCAGTTTAGTAATACTCTCTCAGTTGAGTAATACTCTCTCAGTTTAGTAATACTCTCTCAGTTTAGTAATACTCTCTCAGTTTAGTAATACTCTCTCAGTTTAGTAATACTCTCTCAGTTTAGTAATACTCTCTCAGTTGAGTAATAATCTCTCAGTCTAGTAACACTCTCTCAGTTTAGTAATACTCTCTCAGTTTAGTAATACTCTCTCAGTTTAGTAATAATCTCTCAGTTTAGTAATAGTCTCTCAGTTTAGTAATACTCTCTCAGTTTAGTAATATTCTCTCAGTTTAGTAATATTCCTTCAGCTCTCTCAGTTTAGTAATATTGTCTCAGTTTAGTAATACTCTCTCAGTTCAGTAATATTCTCTCAGTTTAGTAATACTCTCTCAGTTTAGTAATATTCTCTCAGTTTAGTAATATTCTCTCAGTTTAGTAATATTCCTTCAGCTCTCTCAGTTTAGTAATATTCTCTCAGTTTAGTAATATTCTCTCAGTTTAGTAATATTCTCTCAGTTTAGTAATACTCTCTCGGGTTAGTAATACTCTCTCAGTTTAGTAAAACTCTCTCAGTTTAGTAATATTCTCTCAGTTTAGTAATACTCTCTCAGTTTAGTAACACTCTCTCAGTTTAGTAATACTCTCTCAGTTTAGTAATACTGTCTCAGTTTAGTCATATTCTCTCAGTTTAGTAATACTCTCTCAGTTTAGTAATACTCTCTCAGTTTAGTAATATTCTCTCAGTTTAGTAATATTCTCTCAGTTTAGTAATACTCTCTCAGTTTAGTAATACTCTCTCAGTTTAGTAATATTCTCTCAGTTTAGTAATATTCTCTCAGTTTAGTAATACTCTCTCAGTTTAGTAATATTCTCTCAGTTTAGTAATATTCTCTCAGTTTAGTAATATTCTCTCAGTTTAGTAATACTCTCTCAGTTTAGTAATATTCTCTCAGTTTAGTAATATTCTCTCAGTTTAGTAATATTCTCTCAGTTTAGTAATATTCCTTCAGCTCTCTCAGTTTAGTAATATTCTCTCAGTTTAGTAATATCCTCTCAGTTTAGTAATATTCTCTCAGTTTAGTAATACTCTCTCGGGTTAGTAATACTCTCTCAGTTTAGTAAAACTCTCTCAGTTTAGTAATACTCTCTCAGTCTTGTAATACTCTCTCAGCTCTCTCAGTTTAGTAATACTCTCTCAGTTTAGTAACACTCTCTCAGTTCAGTAATATTCTCTCAGTTTAGTAATACTCTCTCAGTTTAGTAATATTCTCTCAGTTTAGTAATATTCTCTCAGTTTAGTAATATTCCTTCAGCTCTCTCAGTTTAGTAATATTCTCTCAGTTTAGTAATATTCTCTCAGTTTAGTAATATTCTCTCAGTTTAGTAATACTCTCTCGGGTTAGTAATACTCTCTCAGTTTAGTAAAACTCTCTCAGTTTAGTAATACTCTCTCAGTCTTGTAATACTCTCTCAGCTCTCTCAGTTTAGTAATACTCTCTCAGTTTAGTAACACTCTCTCAGTTTAGTAATACTCTCTCAGTTTAGTAATATTCTCTCAGTTTAGTAATACTCTCTCAGTTTAGTAATATTCTCTCAGTTTAGTAATATTCTCTCAGTTTAGTAATATTCCTTCAGCTCTCTCAGTTTAGTAATATTCTCTCAGTTTAGTAATATCCTCTCAGTTTAGTAATATTCTCTCAGTTTAGTAATACTCTCTCGGGTTAGTAATACTCTCTCAGTTTAGTAAAACTCTCTCAGTTTAGTAATACTCTCTCAGTCTTGTAATACTCTCTCAGCTCTCTCAGTTTAGTAATACTCTCTCAGTTTAGTAACACTCTCTCAGTTTAGTAATACTCTCTCAGTTTAGTAACACTCTCTCAGTTTAGTAATACTCTCTCAGTTTAGTAATATTCTCTCAGTTTAGTAATATTCTTTCAGTTTAGTAATATTCCTTCAGCTCTCTCAGTTTAGTAATATTCTCTCAGTTTAGTAATACTCTCTCAGTTTAGTAATATTCTCTCAGTTTAGTAATACTCTCTCAGTTTAGTAATATTCTCTCAGTTTAGTAATATTCTCTCAGTTTAGTAATATTCCTTCAGCTCTCTCAGTTTAGTAATATTCTCTCAGTTTAGTAATATTCTCTCAGTTTAGTAATATTCTCTCAGTTTAGTAATACTCTCTCGGGTTAGTAATACTCTCTCAGTTTAGTAACACTCTCTCAGTTTAGTAATACTCTCTCAGTTTAGTAATATTCTCTCAGTTTAGTCATATTCTCTCAGTTTAGTAATATTCCTTCAGCTCTCTCAGTTTAGTAATATTCTCTCAGTTTAGTAATACTCTCTCAGTTTAGTAATACTCTCTCAGTTGAGTTATACTCTCTCAGTTTAGTAATACTCTCTCAGTTTAGTAATATTCTCTCAGTTTAGTAATATTCGCTCATTTTAGTAATACTCTCTCAGTTGAGTAATACTCTCTCAGTTTAGTAATACTCTCTCAGTTTAGTAATACTCTCTCAGTTTAGTAATACTCTCTCAGTTTAGTAAAATTCTCTCAGTTTAGTAAAACTCCCTCAGTTTAGTAATACTCTCTCAGTTGAGTAATAATCTCTCAGTTGAGTAATAATCTCTCAGTCTAGTAACACTCTCTCAGTTTAGTAATATTCTCTCAGTTTAGTAATATTCGCTCAGTTTAGTAATACTCTCTCAGTTGAGTAATACTCTCTCAGTTTAGTAATACTCTCTCAGTTTAGTAATACTCTCTCAGTTTAGTAAAACTCTCTCAGTTTAGTAATACTCTCTCAGTTGAGTAATAATCTCTCAGTTGAGTAATAATCTCTCAGTCTAGTAACACTCTCTCAGTTTAGTAATACTCTCTCAGTTTAGTAATATTCTCTCAGTTTAGTAATAATCTCTCAGTTTAGTAATAGTCTCTCAGTTTAGTAATACTCTCTCAGTTTAGTAATATTCTCTCAGTTTAGTAATATTCCTTCAGCTCTCTCAGTTTAGTAATATTGTCTCAGTTTAGTAATACTCTCTCAGTTCAGTAATATTCTCTCAGTTTAGTAATACTCTCTCAGTTTAGTAATATTCTCTCAGTTTAGTAATATTCTCTCAGTTTAGTAATATTCCTTCAGCTCTCTCAGTTTAGTAATATTCTCTCAGTTTAGTAATATTCTCTCAGTTTAGTAATATTCTCTCAGTTTAGTAATACTCTCTCGGGTTAGTAATACTCTCTCAGTTTAGTAAAACTCTCTCAGTTTAGTAATACTCTCTCAGTCTTGTAATACTCTCTCAGCTCTCTCAGTTTAGTAATACTCTCTCAGTTTAGTAACACTCTCTCAGTTTAGTAATACTCTCTCAGTTTAGTAATACTGTCTCAGTTTAGTCATATTCTCTCAGTTTAGTAATACTCTCTCCGTTTAGTAATATTCTCTCAGTTTAGTAATACTCTCTCAGTTGAGTAATAATCTCTCAGTTTAGTAATACTCTCTCAGTTTAGTAATACTCTCTCAGTTTAGTAATATTCTCTCAGTTTAGTAATATTCTCTCAGTTTAGTAATACTCTCTCAGTTTAGTAATATTCTCTCAGTTTAGTAATATTCTCTCAGTTTAGTAATACTCTCTCAGTTTAGTAATATTCTCTCAGTTTAGTAATACTCTCTCAGTTTAGTAATATTCTCTCAGTTTAGTAATATTCTCTCAGTTTAGTAATATTCCTTCAGCTCTCTCAGTTTAGTAATATTCTCTCAGTTTAGTAATATCCTCTCAGTTTAGTAATATTCTCTCAGTTTAGTAATACTCTCTCGGGTTAGTAATACTCTCTCAGTTTAGTAAAACTCTCTCAGTTTAGTAATACTCTCTCAGTCTTGTAATACTCTCTCAGCTCTCTCAGTTTAGTAATACTCTCTCAGTTTAGTAACACTCTCTCAGTTTAGTAATACTCTCTCAGTTTAGTAACACTCTCTCAGTTTAGTAATACTCTCTCAGTTTAGTAATATTCTCTCAGTTTAGTAATATTCTCTCAGTTTAGTAATATTCTTTCAGTTTAGTAATATTCCTTCAGCTCTCTCAGTTTAGTAATATTCTCTCAGTTTAGTAATACTCTCTCAGTTTAGTAATATTCTCTCAGTTTAGTAATACTCTCTCAGTTTAGTAATATTCTCTCAGTTTAGTAATATTCTCTCAGTTTAGTAATATTCCTTCAGCTCTCTCAGTTTAGTAATATTCTCTCAGTTTAGTAATATTCTCTCAGTTTAGTAATATTCTCTCAGTTTAGTAATACTCTCTCGGGTTAGTAATACTCTCTCAGTTTAGTAACACTCTCTCAGTTTAGTAATACTCTCTCAGTTTAGTAATATTCTCTCAGTTTAGTCATATTCTCTCAGTTTAGTAATATTCCTTCAGCTCTCTCAGTTTAGTAATATTCTCTCAGTTTAGTAATACTCTCTCAGTTTAGTAATACTCTCTCAGTTGAGTTATACTCTCTCAGTTTAGTAATACTTTCTCAGTTTAGTAATATTCTCTCAGTTTAGTAACACTCTCTCAGTTGAGTAATACTCTCTCAGTTGAGTAATACTCTCTCAGTTTAGTAATATTCTCTCAGTTTAGTCATATTCTCTCAGTTTAGTAATATTCCTTCAGCTCACTCAGTTTAGTAATATTCTCTCAGTTTAGTAATATTCGCTCAGTTTAGTAATACTCTCTCAGTTGAGTAATACTCTCTCAGTTTAGTAATACTCTCTCAGTTTAGTAATACTCTCTCAGTTTAGTAAAACTCTCTCAGTTTAGTAATACTCTCTCAGTTGAGTAATAATCTCTCAGTTGAGTAATAATCTCTCAGTCTAGTAACACTCTCTCAGTTTAGTAATACTCTCTCAGTTTAGTAATATTCTCTCAGTTTAGTAATAATCTCTCAGTTTAGTAATAGTCTCTCAGTTTAGTAATACTCTCTCAGTTTAGTAATATTCTCTCAGTTTAGTAATATTCTCTCAGTTTAGTAATATCTCAGTTTAGTAAAACTCCCTCAGTTTAGTAATACTCTCTCAGTTGAGTAATAATCTCTCAGTTGAGTAATAATCTCTCAGTCTAGTAACACTCTCTCAGTTTAGTAATATTCTCTCAGTTTAGTAATATTCGCTCAGTTTAGTAATACTCTCTCAGTTGAGTAATACTCTCTCAGTTTAGTAATACTCTCTCAGTTTAGTAATACTCTCTCAGTTTAGTAAAACTCTCTCAGTTTAGTAATACTCTCTCAGTTGAGTAATAATCTCTCAGTTGAGTAATAATCTCTCAGTCTAGTAACACTCTCTCAGTTTAGTAATACTCTCTCAGTTTAGTAATATTCTCTCAGTTTAGTAATAATCTCTCAGTTTAGTAATAGTCTCTCAGTTTAGTAATACTCTCTCAGTTTAGTAATATTCTCTCAGTTTAGTAATATTCCTTCAGCTCTCTCAGTTTAGTAATATTGTCTCAGTTTAGTAATACTCTCTCAGTTTAGTAATATTCTCTCAGTTTAGTAATACTCTCTCAGTTTAGTAATATTCTCTCAGTTTAGTAATATTCTCTCAGTTTAGTAATATTCCTTCAGCTCTCTCAGTTTAGTAATATTCTCTCAGTTTAGTAATATTCTCTCAGTTTAGTAATATTCTCTCAGTTTAGTAATACTCTCTCGGGTTAGTAATACTCTCTCAGTTTAGTAAAACTCTCTCAGTTTAGTAATACTCTCTCAGTCTTGTAATACTCTCTCAGCTCTCTCAGTTTAGTAATACTCTCTCAGTTTAGTAACACTCTCTCAGTTTAGTAATACTCTCTCAGTTTAGTAATACTGTCTCAGTTTAGTCATATTCTCTCAGTTTAGTAATACTCTCTCCGTTTAGTAATATTCTCTCAGTTTAGTAATACTCTCTCAGTTGAGTAATATTCTCTCAGTTTAGTAATACTCTCTCAGTTTAGTAATACTCTCTCAGTTTAGTAATATTCTCTCAGTTTAGTAATATTCTCTCAGTTTAGTAATACTCTCTCAGTTTAGTAATATTCTCTCAGTTTAGTAATATTCTCTCAGTTTAGTAATACTCTCTCAGTTTAGTAATATTCTCTCAGTTTAGTAATACTCTCTCAGTTTAGTAATATTCTCTCAGTTTAGTAATATTCTCTCAGTTTAGTAATATTCCTTCAGCTCTCTCAGTTTAGTAATATTCTCTCAGTTTAGTAATATCCTCTCAGTTTAGTAATATTCTCTCAGTTTAGTAATACTCTCTCGGGTTAGTAATACTCTCTCAGTTTAGTAAAACTCTCTCAGTTTAGTAATACTCTCTCAGTCTTGTAATACTCTCTCAGCTCTCTCAGTTTAGTAATACTCTCTCAGTTTAGTAACACTCTCTCAGTTTAGTAATACTCTCTCAGTTTAGTAACACTCTCTCAGTTTAGTAATACTCTCTCAGTTTAGTAATATTCTCTCAGTTTAGTAATATTCTTTCAGTTTAGTAATATTCCTTCAGCTCTCTCAGTTTAGTAATATTCTCTCAGTTTAGTAATACTCTCTCAGTTTAGTAATATTCTCTCAGTTTAGTAATACTCTCTCAGTTTAGTAATATTCTCTCAGTTTAGTAATATTCTCTCAGTTTAGTAATATTCCTTCAGCTCTCTCAGTTTAGTAATATTCTCTCAGTTTAGTAATATTCTCTCAGTTTAGTAATATTCTCTCAGTTTAGTAATACTCTCTCGGGTTAGTAATACTCTCTCAGTTTAGTAACACTCTCTCAGTTTAGTAATACTCTCTCAGTTTAGTAATATTCTCTCAGTTTAGTCATATTCTCTCAGTTTAGTAATATTCCTTCAGCTCTCTCAGTTTAGTAATATTCTCTCAGTTTAGTAATACTCTCTCAGTTTAGTAATACTCTCTCAGTTGAGTTATACTCTCTCAGTTTAGTAATACTTTCTCAGTTTAGTAATATTCTCTCAGTTTAGTAACACTCTCTCAGTTGAGTAATACTCTCTCAGTTGAGTAATACTCTCTCAGTTTAGTAATATTCTCTCAGTTTAGTCATATTCTCTCAGTTTAGTAATATTCCTTCAGCTCTCTCAGTTTAGTAATATTCTCTCAGTTTAGTAATATTCGCTCAGTTTAGTAATACTCTCTCAGTTTAGTAATACTCTCTCAGTTTAGTAATACTCTCTCAGTTTAGTAATACTCTCTCAGTTTAGTAAAACTCTCTCAGTTTAGTAATACTCTCTCAGTTGAGTAATAATCTCTCAGTTGAGTAATAATCTCTCAGTCTAGTAACACTCTCTCAGTTTAGTAATACTCTCTCAGTTTAGTAATATTCTCTCAGTTTAGTAATAATCTCTCAGTTTAGTAATAGTCTCTCAGTTTAGTAATACTCTCTCAGTTTAGTAATATTCTCTCAGTTTAGTAATACTCTCTCAGTTTAGTAATATTGTCTCAGTTTAGTAATACTCTCTCAGTTCAGTAATATTCTCTCAGTTTAGTAATACTCTCTCAGTTTAGTAATATTCTCTCAGTTTAGTAATATTCTCTCAGTTTAGTAATATTCCTTCAGCTCTCTCAGTTTAGTAATATTCTCTCAGTTTAGTAATATTCTCTCAGTTTAGTAATATTCTCTCAGTTTAGTAATACTCTCTCGGGTTAGTAATACTCTCTCAGTTTAGTAAAACTCTCTCAGTTTAGTAATACTCTCTCAGTCTTGTAATACTCTCTCAGCTCTCTCAGTTTAGTAATACTCTCTCAGTCTAGTAATATTCTCTCAGTTTAGTAATACTCTCTCAGTTTAGTAATACTCTCTCAGTTTAGTAATACTCTCTCAGTTTAGTAATACTCTCTCCGTTTAGTAATATTCTCTCAGTTTAGTAATATACCTCTCTCAGTTTAGTAATATTCTCTCAGTTTAGTAATACTCTCTCAGTTTAGTAATACTCTCTCAGTTTAGTAATATTCTCTCAGTTTAGTAATATTCTCTCAGTTTAGTAATACTCTCTCAGTTTAGTAATATTCTCTCAGTTTAGTAATATTCTCTCAGTTTAGTAATATTCTCTCAGTTTAGTAATATTCTCTCAGTTTAGTAATACTCTCTCAGTTTAGTAATATTCTCTCAGTTTAGTAATATTCTCTCAGTTTAGTAATATTCCTTCAGCTCTCTCAGTTTAGTAATATTCTCTCAGTTTAGTAATATTCTCTCAGTTTAGTAATATTCTCTCAGTTTAGTAATACTCTCTCGGGTTAGTAATACTCTCTCAGTTTAGTAAAACTCTCTCAGTTTAGTAATACTCTCTCAGTCTTGTAATACTCTCTCAGCTCTCTCAGTTTAGTAATACTCTCTCAGTTTAGTAATACTCTCTCAGTTTAGTAATACTCTCTCAGTTTAGTAATACTCTCTCAGTTTAGTAATATTCTCTCAGTTTAGTAATACTCTCTCCGTTTAGTAATATTCTCTCAGTTTAGTAATACTCTCTCAGTTGAGTAATAATCTCTCAGTTTAGTAATACTCTCTCAGTTTAGTAATACTCTCTCAGTTTAGTAATATTCTCTCAGTTTAGTAATATTCTCTCAGTTTAGTAATACTCTCTCAGTTTAGTAATATTCTCTCAGTTTAGTAATATTCTCTCAGTTTAGTAATATTCTCTCAGTTTAGTAATACTCTCTCAGTTTAGTAATATTCTCTCAGTTTAGTAATACTCTCTCAGTTTAGTAATATTCTCTCAGTTTAGTAATATTCTCTCAGTTTAGTAATATTCCTTCAGCTCTCTCAGTTTAGTAATATTCTCTCAGTTTAGTAATACTCTCTCAGTTTAGTAATACTCTCTCAGTTTAGTAATACTCTCTCAGTTTAGTAATATTCTCTCAGTTTAGTAATATTCTCTCAGTTTAGTAATACTCTCTCAGTTTAGTAATATTCTCTCAGTTTAGTAATATTCTCTCAGTTTAGTAATATTCTCTCAGTTTAGTAATACTCTCTCAGTTTAGTAATATTCTCTCAGTTTAGTAATACTCTCTCAGTTTAGTAATATTCTCTCAGTTTAGTAATATTCTCTCAGTTTAGTAATATTCCTTCAGCTCTCTCAGTTTAGTAATATTCTCTCAGTTTAGTAATATCCTCTCAGTTTAGTAATATTCTCTCAGTTTAGTAATACTCTCTCGGGTTAGTAATACTCTCTCAGTTTAGTAAAACTCTCTCAGTTTAGTAATACTCTCTCAGTCTTGTAATACTCTCTCAGCTCTCTCAGTTTAGTAATACTCTCTCAGTTTAGTAACACTCTCTCAGTTTAGTAATACTCTCTCAGTTTAGTAACACTCTCTCAGTTTAGTAATACTCTCTCAGTTTAGTAATATTCTCTCAGTTTAGTAATATTCTTTCAGTTTAGTAATATTCCTTCAGCTCTCTCAGTTTAGTAATATTCTCTCAGTTTAGTAATACTCTCTCAGTTTAGTAATATTCTCTCAGTTTAGTAATACTCTCTCAGTTTAGTAATATTCTCTCAGTTTAGTAATATTCTCTCAGTTTAGTAATATTCCTTCAGCTCTCTCAGTTTAGTAATATTCTCTCAGTTTAGTAATATTCTCTCAGTTTAGTAATATTCTCTCAGTTTAGTAATACTCTCTCGGGTTAGTAATACTCTCTCAGTTTAGTAACACTCTCTCAGTTTAGTAATACTCTCTCAGTTTAGTAATATTCTCTCAGTTTAGTCTTATTCTCTCAGTTTAGTAATATTCCTTCAGCTCTCTCAGTTTAGTAATATTCTCTCAGTTTAGTAATACTCTCTCAGTTTAGTAATACTCTCTCAGTTGAGTTATACTCTCTCAGTTTAGTAATACTTTCTCAGTTTAGTAATATTCTCTCAGTTTAGTAACACTCTCTCAGTTGAGTAATACTCTCTCAGTTGAGTAATACTCTCTCAGTTTAGTAATATTCTCTCAGTTTAGTCATATTCTCTCAGTTTAGTAATATTCCTTCAGCTCTCTCAGTTTAGTAATATTCTCTCAGTTTAGTAATATTCGCTCAGTTTAGTAATACTCTCTCAGTTGAGTAATACTCTCTCAGTTTAGTAATACTCTCTCAGTTTAGTAATACTCTCTCAGTTTAGTAAAACTCTCTCAGTTTAGTAATACTCTCTCAGTTGAGTAATAATCTCTCAGTTGAGTAATAATCTCTCAGTCTAGTAACACTCTCTCAGTTTAGTAATATTCTCTCAGTTTAGTAATATTCTCTCAGTTTAGTAATAATCTCTCAGTTTAGTAATAGTCTCTCAGTTTAGTAATACTCTCTCAGTTTAGTAATATTCTCTCAGTTTAGTAATATTCCTTCAGCTCTCTCAGTTTAGTAATATTGTCTCAGTTTAGTAATACTCTCTCAGTTCAGTAATATTCTCTCAGTTTAGTAATACTCTCTCAGTTTAGTAATATTCTCTCAGTTTAGTAATATTCTCTCAGTTTAGTAATATTCCTTCAGCTCTCTCAGTTTAGTAATATTCTCTCAGTTTAGTAATATTCTCTCAGTTTAGTAATATTCTCTCAGTTTAGTAATACTCTCTCGGGTTAGTAATACTCTCTCAGTTTAGTAAAACTCTCTCAGTTTAGTAATACTCTCTCAGTCTTGTAATACTCTCTCAGCTCTCTCAGTTTAGTAATACTCTCTCAGTTTAGTAACACTCTCTCAGTTTAGTAATACTCTCTCAGTTTAGTAATACTGTCTCAGTTTAGTCATATTCTCTCAGTTTAGTAATACTCTCTCCGTTTAGTAATATTCTCTCAGTTTAGTAATACTCTCTCAGTTGAGTAATAATCTCTCAGTTTAGTAATACTCTCTCAGTTTAGTAATACTCTCTCAGTTTAGTAATATTCTCTCAGTTTAGTAATATTCTCTCAGTTTAGTAATACTCTCTCAGTTTAGTAATATTCTCTCAGTTTAGTAATATTCTCTCAGTTTAGTAATATTCTCTCAGTTTAGTAATACTCTCTCAGTTTAGTAATATTCTCTCAGTTTAGTAATACTCTCTCAGTTTAGTAATATTCTCTCAGTTTAGTAATATTCTCTCAGTTTAGTAATATTCCTTCAGCTCTCTCAGTTTAGTAATATTCTCTCAGTTTAGTAATATCCTCTCAGTTTAGTAATATTCTCTCAGTTTAGTAATACTCTCTCGGGTTAGTAATACTCTCTCAGTTTAGTAAAACTCTCTCAGTTTAGTAATACTCTCTCAGTCTTGTAATACTCTCTCAGCTCTCTCAGTTTAGTAATACTCTCTCAGTTTAGTAACACTCTCTCAGTTTAGTAATACTCTCTCAGTTTAGTAACACTCTCTCAGTTTAGTAATACTCTCTCAGTTTAGTAATATTCTCTCAGTTTAGTAATATTCTTTCAGTTTAGTAATATTCCTTCAGCTCTCTCAGTTTAGTAATATTCTCTCAGTTTAGTAATACTCTCTCAGTTTAGTAATATTCTCTCAGTTTAGTAATACTCTCTCAGTTTAGTAATATTCTCTCAGTTTAGTAATATTCTCTCAGTTTAGTAATATTCCTTCAGCTCTCTCAGTTTAGTAATATTCTCTCAGTTTAGTAATATTCTCTCAGTTTAGTAATATTCTCTCAGTTTAGTAATACTCTCTCGGGTTAGTAATACTCTCTCAGTTTAGTAACACTCTCTCAGTTTAGTAATACTCTCTCAGTTTAGTAATATTCTCTCAGTTTAGTCATATTCTCTCAGTTTAGTAATATTCCTTCAGCTCTCTCAGTTTAGTAATATTCTCTCAGTTTAGTAATACTCTCTCAGTTTAGTAATACTCTCTCAGTTGAGTTATACTCTCTCAGTTTAGTAATACTTTCTCAGTTTAGTAATATTCTCTCAGTTTAGTAACACTCTCTCAGTTGAGTAATACTCTCTCAGTTGAGTAATACTCTCTCAGTTTAGTAATATTCTCTCAGTTTAGTCATATTCTCTCAGTTTAGTAATATTCCTTCAGCTCTCTCAGTTTAGTAATATTCTCTCAGTTTAGTAATACTCTCTCAGTTTAGTAATACTCTCTCAGTTGAGTTATACTCTCTCAGTTTAGTAATACTTTCTCAGTTTAGTAATATTCTCTCAGTTTAGTAACACTCTCTCAGTTTAGTAACACTCTCTCAGTTGAGTAATACTCTCTCAGTTTAGTAATACTCTCTCAGTTGAGTAATATTCTCTCAGTTTAGTACCACTTTCTCAGTTTAGTAATAATCTCTCAGTTGAGTAATACTCTCTCAGTTTAGTAATACTCTCTCAGTTGAGTAATACTCTCTCAGTCTAGTAACACTCTCTCAGATTAGTAATACTCTCTCAGATTAGTAATATTCTCTCAGTTTAGTAATATTCTCTCAGTTTAGTAATACTCTCTCAGTTGAGTAATATTCTCTCAGTTTAGTAATACTCTCTCAGTTTAGTAATACTCTCTCAGTTTAGTAATATTCTCTCAGTTTAGTAATATTCTCTCAGTTTAGTAATACTCTCTCAGTTTAGTAATATTCTCTCAGTTTAGTAATAATCTCTCAGTTTAGTAATATTTTCTCAGTTTAGTAATATTCTCTCAGTTTAGTAATATTCTCTCAGTTTAGTAATACTCTCTCAGTTTAGTAATATTCTCTCAGTTTAGTAATACTCTCTCAGTTTAGTAATATTCTCTCAGTTTAGTAATACTCTCTCAGTTTAGTAATATTCTCTCAGTTTAGTAATATTCTCTCAGTTTAGTAATATTCCTTCAGCTCTCTCAGTTTAGTAATATTCTCTCAGTTTAGTAATATTCTCTCAGTTTAGTAATATTCTCTCAGTTTAGTAATACTCTCTCGGGTTAGTAATACTCTCTCAGTTTAGTAACACTCTCTCAGTTTAGTAATACTCTCTCAGTTTAGTAATATTCTCTCAGTTTAGTCATATTCTCTCAGTTTAGTAATATTCCTTCAGCTCTCTCAGTTTAGTAATATTCTCTCAGTTTAGTAATACTCTCTCAGTTTAGTAATACTCTCTCAGTTGAGTTATACTCTCTCAGTTTAGTAATACTTTCTCAGTTTAGTAATATTCTCTCAGTTTAGTAACACTCTCTCAGTTGAGTAATACTCTCTCAGTTGAGTAATACTCTCTCAGTTTAGTAATATTCTCTCAGTTTAGTCATATTCTCTCAGTTTAGTAATATTCCTTCAGCTCTCTCAGTTTAGTAATATTCTCTCAGTTTAGTAATACTCTCTCAGTTTAGTAATACTCTCTCAGTTGAGTTATACTCTCTCAGTTTAGTAATACTTTCTCAGTTTAGTAATATTCTCTCAGTTTAGTAACACTCTCTCAGTTTAGTAACACTCTCTCAGTTGAGTAATACTCTCTCAGTTTAGTAATACTCTCTCAGTTGAGTAATATTCTCTCAGTTTAGTAACACTTTCTCAGTTTAGTAATAATCTCTCAGTTGAGTAATACTCTCTCAGTTTAGTAATACTCTCTCAGTTGAGTAATACTCTCTCAGTCTAGTAACACTCTCTCAGTTTAGTAATACTCTCTCAGATTAGTAATATTCTCTCAGTTTAGTAATATTCTCTCAGTTTAGTAATACTCTCTCAGTTTAGTAATATTCTCTCAGTTTAGTAATACTCTCTCAGTTTAGTAATACTCTCTCAGTTTAGTAATATTCTCTCAGTTTAGTAATATTCTCTCAGTTTAGTAATACTCTCTCAGTTTAGTAATATTCTCTCAGTTTAGTAATAATCTCTCAGTTTAGTAATATTTTCTCAGTTTAGTAATATTCTCTCAGTTTAGTAATATTCTCTCAGTTTAGTAATACTCTCTCAGTTTAGTAATACTCTCTCAGTTTAGTAACACTCTCTCAGTTTAGTAATACTCTCTCAGTTTAGTAATACTGTCTCAGTTTAGTAATATTCTCTCAGTTTAGTAATATTCTCTCAGTTTAGTAATATTCCTTCAGCTCTCTCAGTTTAGTAATATTCTCTCAGTTTAGTAATATCCTCTCAGTTTAGTAATATTCTCTCAGTTTAGTAATACTCTCTCGGGTTAGTAATACTCTCTCAGTTTAGTAAAACTCTCTCAGTTTAGTAATACTCTCTCAGTCTTGTAATACTCTCTCAGCTCTCTCAGTTTAGTAATACTCTCTCAGTTTAGTAACACTCTCTCAGTTTAGTAATACTCTCTCAGTTTAGTAATACTCTCTCAGTTTAGTAATACTCTCTCAGTTTAGTAATATTCTCTCAGTTTAGTAATATTCTTTCAGTTTAATATTCCTTCAGCTCTCTCAGTTTAGTAATATTCTCTCAGTTTAGTAATACTCTCTCAGTTTAGTAATATTCTCTCAGTTTAGTAATACTCTCTCAGTTTAGTAATATTCTCTCAGTTTAGTAATATTCTCTCAGTTTAGTAATATTCCTTCAGCTCTCTCAGTTTAGTAATATTCTCTCAGTTTAGTAATATTCTCTCAGTTTAGTAATATTCTCTCAGTTTAGTAATACTCTCTCGGGTTAGTAATACTCTCTCAGTTTAGTAACACTCTCTCAGTTTAGTAATACTCTCTCAGTTTAGTAATATTCTCTCAGTTTAGTCATATTCTCTCAGTTTAGTAATATTCCTTCTCTCTCAGTTTAGTAATACTCTCTCAGTTTAGTAATATTCTCTCAGTTTAGTAATACTCTCTCAGTTTAGTAATATTCTCTCAGTTTAGTAATATTCTCTCAGTTTAGTAATATTCTCTCAGTTTAGTAATACTCTCTCAGTTTAGTAATATTCTCTCAGTTTAGTAATACTCTCTCAGTTTAGTAATATTCTCTCAGTTTAGTAATATTCTCTCAGTTTAGTAATATTCCTTCAGCTCTCTCAGTTTAGTAATATTCTCTCAGTTTAGTAATATCCTCTCAGTTTAGTAATATTCTCTCAGTTTAGTAATACTCTCTCGGGTTAGTAATACTCTCTCAGTTTAGTAAAACTCTCTCAGTTTAGTAATACTCTCTCAGTCTTGTAATACTCTCTCAGCTCTCTCAGTTTAGTAATACTCTCTCAGTTTAGTAACACTCTCTCAGTTTAGTAATACTCTCTCAGTTTAGTAACACTCTCTCAGTTTAGTAATACTCTCTCAGTTTAGTAATATTCTCTCAGTTTAGTAATATTCTTTCAGTTTAGTAATATTCCTTCAGCTCTCTCAGTTTAGTAATATTCTCTCAGTTTAGTAATACTCTCTCAGTTTAGTAATATTCTCTCAGTTTAGTAATACTCTCTCAGTTTAGTAATATTCTCTCAGTTTAGTAATATTCTCTCAGTTTAGTAATATTCCTTCAGCTCTCTCAGTTTAGTAATATTCTCTCAGTTTAGTAATATTCTCTCAGTTTAGTAATATTCTCTCAGTTTAGTAATACTCTCTCGGGTTAGTAATACTCTCTCAGTTTAGTAACACTCTCTCAGTTTAGTAATACTCTCTCAGTTTAGTAATATTCTCTCAGTTTAGTCATATTCTCTCAGTTTAGTAATATTCCTTCAGCTCTCTCAGTTTAGTAATATTCTCTCAGTTTAGTAATACTCTCTCAGTTTAGTAATACTCTCTCAGTTGAGTTATACTCTCTCAGTTTAGTAATACTTTCTCAGTTTAGTAATATTCTCTCAGTTTAGTAACACTCTCTCAGTTGAGTAATACTCTCTCAGTTGAGTAATACTCTCTCAGTTTAGTAATATTCTCTCAGTTTAGTCATATTCTCTCAGTTTAGTAATATTCCTTCAGCTAACTCAGTTTAGTAATATTCTCTCAGTTTAGTAATACTCTCTCAGTTTAGTAATACTCTCTCAGTTGAGTTATACTCTCTCAGTTTAGTAATACTTTCTCAGTTTAGTAATATTCTCTCAGTTTAGTAACACTCTCTCAGTTTAGTAACACTCTCTCAGTTGAGTAATACTCTCTCAGTTTAGTAATACTCTCTCAGTTGAGTAATATTCTCTCAGTTTAGTAACACTTTCTCAGTTTAGTAATAATCTCTCAGTTGAGTAATACTCTCTCAGTTTAGTAATACTCTCTCAGTTGAGTAATACTCTCTCAGTCTAGTAACACTCTCTCAGATTAGTAATACTCTCTCAGATTAGTAATATTCTCTCAGTTTAGTAATATTCTCTCAGTTTAGTAATACTCTCTCAGTTGAGTAATATTCTCTCAGTTTAGTAATACTCTCTCAGTTTAGTAATACTCTCTCAGTTTAGTAATATTCTCTCAGTTTAGTAATATTCTCTCAGTTTAGTAATACTCTCTCAGTTTAGTAATATTCTCTCAGTTTAGTAATAATCTCTCAGTTTAGTAATATTTTCTCAGTTTAGTAATATTCTCTCAGTTTAGTAATATTCTCTCAGTTTAGTAATACTCTCTCAGTTTAGTAATATTTTCTCAGTTTAGTAATATTCTCTCAGTTTAGTAATATTCCTTCAGCTCTCTCAGTTTAGTAATATTCCCTCAGTTTAGTAATATTCTCTCAGTTTAGTAATATTCTCTCAGTTTAGTAATATTCTCTCAGTTTAGTAATACTCTCTCGGGTTAGTAATACTCTCTCAGTTTAGTAAAACTCTCTCAGTTTAGTAATACTCTCTCAGTCTTGTAATACTCTCTCAGCTCTCTCAGTTTAGTAATACTCTCTCAGTTTAGTAACACTCTCTCAGTTTAGTAATACTCAATTCAATTCAATTCAATTCAATTCAATTTGCTTTATTGGCATGACGTAACAATGTACATATTGCCAAAGCTTGTTTACAATGTAAAAATGAGAATCAAAATTGTCAACGGGACAATAGTAACAACAATAACCAAGGGTCAAAATAACCATACATTCAACAATAACAATAAACATACAGTAAAGGACATGTGCAGGTTGATTGGTTTGTCAGACACTGTCCCTCAACTTATGGCAGGCAGCAATGTAGTGCGCTGCCAACCCACAGCTCTCTGCGTCCTCCCCCAACAGGACGGGTAGCCTATCCTCATCAGAGAGGTCTTTGAAACCTTGAATAAGAGTTTCAAATTTGGGGAAATGACACTCTCTAATTGTTTTATATTTTTGACATTTTGTCAGGAAATGCAGCTCCGTCTCAGGTTCTGCTATTGTGCAGTGGTTGCACAGCCTTTCCTCTACAGGGAGCCAGGTTTTCCTGTGTCTACCCTTCTCAATGGCAAGGCTGTGCTCACTGAGCCTGTACTTTGTCAAGGTTTTTCTAAAGTTTTGATCAGTAACCATGGTCAAATATTTAGCCACGGTGTACTGTCGATTTAGGGCCAGATAGCACTGCATTTTGCTCTGTGCTTGTGCTTGTGTTTCCCAATAAGCAATATAGTTTTGTTTTGACTGTGTTGTAATTTGGTTTATCCTGATTGATTGGATGTTCTGGTCCTGAGGCTTCAGTGTGTTAGTAGAACAGGTTTGTGAACTCAGCCCCAGGACCAGCTGGATGAGGGGACTCTTTTCTTTGTTCAGCTCTTGGTATTGCAGGGCTTGGTAATGATATGAGAGGGGGTCACTGTATTTTAGATGTTTCCAAAACTTAATTGCTCTTTTTTGAGTTTTTATTATTAGTGGATATTTGCCTAATTCTGCCCTGCGTGCATTGTTTGTAGTTTTCCTCTGGACATGTAGGAGAATCTTACAGAACTCTGCATGCAGGGTTTCAATGGGATGTTTGTCCCATTTGATGAAATCTTGTTTTGCAAGTGGACCCCACACCTCGCTGCCATAAAGTGCAATTGGTTCAATGACATATTCAATTAGTTTTAGCCAAATTTTAATAGGTATTTCAATTTGAATTTGCTTTTTAATTGCGTAGAATGCCCTGCGTGCTTTCTCTCTCAGTTCATTCACTGCTTCATTAAGGTGTCCAGTTGAGCTTATTTTTAAACCTAAGTAATTGTAGTGTGTGCAGTGCTCTATATATTTTGTACCAATTGAGAACTTTGGTCTAATTCCCTGAGATCTGGATCTTCTCTGGAAAATCATTATTTTAGTCTTTTTGGGGTTTACTGCCAGGGCCCAGGTCTGGCAGTACTGCTCTAGCAGGTCCAGGCTCTGCTGTAGGCCATGTGCTGTGGGTGACAGCAGGCATAGGTCATCGGCGAAGAGTAGGCATTTAACCTCTGAATTATGGAGACTAACACCAGGGGCTGAGGATTTTTCTAGAATAGTGGCCAATTCGTTGATGTAAATATTGAAGAGTGCTGGGCTCAGATTACAACCCTGACGAAGGCCCCGCCCCTGGTTAAAGAATTCTGTTCTTTTCTTGCCAATTTTAATGCTGCACGTATTGCCAGTATACATTGATTTAATTATGTCATATGTTTTACCCCCTACACCACTTTCAATAACTTTGTAGAACAGTCCTGTGTGCCAAATAGAATCAAATGCTTTTTGGAAGTCGATAAAGCAAGCGTATATGTTGGTATTATTTTGGTGGACATGTTTATCTATCAGGGTGTGTAGGGTGTAAATATGATCGGTCGTGCGATGTTTTGGTATAAATCCAATTTGGCTTTTACTCAAGACATTGTGCTTATTAAGGAAGTTTAGAACTCTTACATTTATAATACTACAGAAAACCTTCCCCAGGTTACTGTTCACACAAATGCCTCTGTAATTGTTAGGGTCAAATTTGTCTCCGTTTTTAAAGAGTGGGGTTATGAGTCCTTGATTCCAGATGTCAGGGAAATAACCTACACTCAGGATCAAATTAAACAGTTTTAATATAGCCAACTGAAATTTTGCACTAGTGAGTTTGAGCATCTCATTTAGGATGCCATCAGGTCCGCATGCCTTTTTAAATTTGAGAGCCTGAAGTTTCTTATAGAGCTCCTGGTCAGTAATTGGGGAGTCCAGTGGATTTTGATTGTCCTTTATAGCTCTTTCTAATCCATTCAACTTCTCATGAATTTGGCGTTGTTCTGCGTTTGTGTCAATTTGAACAGTGTTGTAGAGTGTTTTAAAATGGGTTGTCCAAATGTCACCATTTTGTATCGCTAATTCCTCTTGTTTAGATTTTTTTATTTTTTTCCAATTTTGCCAGAAGTTGTTTGTGTTTATGGACTCCTCAATTAGCGTCAGCTGCTTTCTGTTGTACTGTGCTTTTTTGGTTCTGAGTGTACGTTTATAGAGTTTTAAAGTCCCACAGTAATGAAGGCGTAATTCACCATTATTTGGGTCTCTGTGCTTTTGGTTGGATAGTGTTCTAAGTTTTTTCCTTATAATTTTACAATCTGCATCAAACCAGTTGTCATCTGTGATCTTTTTTGTTTTGTTTTTTATCAATTTCAATTGTGCTTCTTTTGCCGTTTGCCTGAATATATAGTTGATGTTTTGTACTGCTAGATTGATGCCTTCTTTACTGTGAGTGAATGTGGTATCCAGAAAGTTATCTAAGAGTGTTTGGATATTTTGGTTCCAGGTTGCTTTCTGGTATTCTTCTGTGCTGTTTTGGGCCCATCTGTATGAATGTCTGATGTTGTACAGCTTACTGGGCTGTGAATGTGTGGTTGTTTCCATGTCTGTTCTTTTGAGGAACAATGTAATTTGGCTGTGATCAGACAGAGGTGTTAGTGGCTTGACAGTGAATGAGCTGAATACTCTCTCAGTTTAGTAATACTGTCTCAGTTTAGTCATATTCTCTCAGTTTAGTAATACTCTCTCAGTTTAGTAATATTCTCTCAGTTTAGTAATACTCTCTCAGTTGAGTAATAATCTCTCAGTTTAGTAATACTCTCTCAGTTTAGTAATACTCTCTTAGTTTAGTAATATTCTCTCAGTTTAGTAATAATCTCTCAGTTTAGTAATACTCTCTCAGTTTAGTAATATTCTCTCAGTTTAGTAATATTCTCTCAGTTTAGTAATATTCTCTCAGTTTAGTAATACTCTCTCAGTTTAGTAATATTCTCTCAGTTTAGTAATACTCTCTCAGTTTAGTAATATTCTCTCAGTTTAGTAATATTCTCTCAGTTTAGTAATATTCCTTCAGCTCTCTCAGTTTAGTAATATTCTCTCAGTTTAGTAATATCCTCTCAGTTTAGTAATATTCTCTCAGTTTAGTAATACTCTCTCGGGTTAGTAATACTCTCTCAGTTTAGTAAAACTCTCTCAGTTTAGTAATACGCTCTCAGTCTTGTAATACTCTCTCAGCTCTCTCAGTTTAGTAATACTCTCTCAGTTTAGTAACACTCTCTCAGTTTAGGAATACTCTCTCAGTTTAGTAATATTCTCTCAGTTTAGTAATATTCTCTCAGTTTAGTAATACTCTCTCAGTTTAGTAATATTCTCTCAGTTTAGTAATACTCTCTCAGTTTAGTAATATTCTCTCAGTTTAGTAATATTCTCTCAGTTTAGTAATATTCCTTCAGCTCTCTCAGTTTAGTAATATTCTCTCAGTTTAGTAATATTCTCTCAGTTTAGTAATATTCTCTCAGTTTAGTAATACTCTCTCGGGTTAGTAATACTCTCTCAGTTTAGTAACACTCTCTCAGTTTAGTAATACTCTCTCAGTTTAGTAATATTCTCTCAGTTTAGTCATATTCTCTCAGTTTAGTAATATTCCTTCAGCTCTCTCAGTTTAGTAATATTCTCTCAGTTTAGTAATACTCTCTCAGTTTAGTAATACTCTCTCAGTTGAGTTATACTCTCTCAGTTTAGTAATACTTTCTCAGTTTAGTAATATTCTCTCAGTTTAGTAACACTCTCTCAGTTGAGTAATACTCTCTCAGTTGAGTAATACTCTCTCAGTTTAGTAATATTCTCTCAGTTTAGTCATATTCTCTCAGTTTAGTAATATTCCTTCAGCTCTCTCAGTTTAGTAATATTCTCTCAGTTTAGTAATACTCTCTCAGTTTAGTAATACTCTCTCAGTTGAGTTATACTCTCTCAGTTTAGTAATACTTTCTCAGTTTAGTAATATTCTCTCAGTTTAGTAATACTCTCTCAGTTTAGTAATACTCTCTCAGTTGAGTAATATTCTCTCAGTTTAGTAACACTTTCTCAGTTTAGTAATAATCTCTCAGTTGAGTAATACTCTCTCAGTTTAGTAATATTCTCTCAGTCTCAGTTTAGTAATATTCTCTCAGTTTAGTAATACTCTCTCAGTTGAGTAATACTCTCTCAGTCTAGTAACACTCTCTCAGTTTAGTAATACTCTCTCAGATTAGTAATATTCTCTCAGTTTAGTAATACTCTCTCAGTTTAGTAATATTCTCTCAGTTTAGTAATATTCTCTCAGTTTAGTAATATTCTCTCAGTTTAGTAATACTCTCTCAGTTTAGTAATATTCTCTCAGTTTAGTAATATTCTCTCAGTTTAGTAATATTCCTTCAGCTCTCTCAGTTTAGTAATATTCTCTCAGTTTAGTAATATCCTCTCAGTTTAGTAATATTCTCTCAGTTTAGTAATACTCTCTCGGGTTAGTAATACTCTCTCAGTTTAGTAAAACTCTCTCAGTTTAGTAATACTCTCTCAGTCTTGTAATACTCTCTCAGCTCTCTCAGTTTAGTAATATTCTCTCAGTTTAGTAATACTCTCTCAGTTTAGTAATACTCTCTCAGTTTAGTAATATTCTCTCAGTTTAGTAATATTCTTTCAGTTTAGTAATATTCCTTCAGCTCTCTCAGTTTAGTAATATTCTCTCAGTTTAGTAATACTCTCTCAGTTTAGTAATATTCTCTCAGTTTAGTAATACTCTCTCAGTTTAGTAATATTCTCTCAGTTTAGTAATATTCTCTCAGTTTAGTAATATTCCTTCAGCTCTCTCAGTTTAGTAATATTCTCTCAGTTTAGTAATATTCTCTCAGTTTAGTAATATTCTCTCAGTTTAGTAATACTCTCTCGGGTTAGTAATACTCTCTCAGTTTAGTAACACTCTCTCAGTTTAGTAATACTCTCTCAGTTTAGTAATATTCTCTCAGTTTAGTCATATTCTCTCAGTTTAGTAATATTCCTTCAGCTCTCTCAGTTTAGTAATATTCTCTCAGTTTAGTAATACTCTCTCAGTTTAGTAATACTCTCTCAGTTGAGTTATACTCTCTCAGTTTAGTAATACTTTCTCAGTTTAGTAATATTCTCTCAGTTTAGTAACACTCTCTCAGTTGAGTTATACTCTCTCAGTTTAGTAATACTTTCTCAGTTTAGTAATATTCTCTCAGTTTAGTAACACTCTCTCAGTTTAGTAACACTCTCTCAGTTGAGTAATACTCTCTCAGTTTAGTAACACTTTCTCAGTTTAGTAATAATCTCTCAGTTGAGTAATACTCTCTCAGTTTAGTAATATTCTCTCAGTTTAGTAATATTTTCTCAGTTTAGTAATATTCTCTCAGTTTAGTAATACTCTCTCAGTTGAGTAATACTCTCTCAGTCTAGTAACACTCTCTCAGATTAGTAATACTCTCTCAGATTAGTAATATTCTCTCAGTTTAGTAATATTCTCTCAGTTTAGTAATACTCTCTCAGTTGAGTAATATTCTCTCAGTTTAGTAATACTCTCTCAGTTTAGTAATATTCTCTCAGTTTAGTAATATTCTCTCAGTTTAGTAATACTCTCTCAGTTTAGTAATATTCTCTCAGTTTAGTAATAATCTCTCAGTTTAGTAATATTTTCTCAGTTTAGTAATATTCTCTCAGTTTAGTAATATTCTCTCAGTTTAGTAATACTCTCTCAGTTTAGTAATATTTTCTCAGTTTAGTAATATTCTCTCAGTTTAGTAATATTCCTTCAGCTCTCTCAGTTTAGTAATATTCCCTCAGTTTAGTAATACTCTCTCAGTTTAGTAATATTCTCTCAGTTTAGTAATACTCTCTCAGTTTAGTAATATTCTCTCAGTTTAGTAATACTCTCTCAGTTTAGTAATATTCTCTCAGTTTAGTAATATCCTCTCAGTTTAGTAATATTCTCTCAGTTTAGTAATATTCTCTCAGTTTAGTAACACTCTCTCAGTTTAGTAATACTCTCTCAGTTTAGTAATATTCTCTCAGTTTAGTAATAATCTCTCAGTTTAGTAATAGTCTCTCAGTTTAGTAATACTCTCTCAGTTTAGTAATATTCTCTCAGTTTAGTAATATTCCTTCAGCTCTCTCAGTTTAGTAATATTCTCTCAGTTTAGTAATACTCTCTCAGTTTAGTAATATTCTCTCAGTTTAGTAATACTCTCTCAGTTTAGTAATATTCTCTCAGTTTAGAAATATTCTCTCAGTTTAGTAATATTCCTTCAACTCTCTAGTTAGTAATACTCTCTCAGTTTAGTAAAATTCTCTCAGTTTAGTAATATTCTCTCAGTTTAGTAATACTCTCTCGGGTTAGTAATACTCTCTCAGTTTAGTAAAACTCTCTCAGTTTAGTAATACTCTCTCAGTCTTGTAATACTCTCAGCTCTCTCAGTTTAGTAATACTCTCTCAGTTTAGTAACACTCTCTCAGTTTAGTAATACTCTCTCAGTTTAGTAATACTGTCTCAGTTTAGTCATATTCTTTCAGTTTAGTAATACTCTCTCAGTTTAGTAATATTCTCTCAGTTTAGTAATACTCTCTCAGTTTAGTAATATTCTCTCAGTTTAGTAATACTCTCTCAGTTTAGTAATACTCTCTCAGTTTAGTAATATTCTCTCAGTTTAGTAATATTCTCTCAGTTTAGTAATACTCTTTCAGTTTAGTAATATTCTCTCAGTTTAGTAATATTCTCTCAGTTTAGTAATATTCTCTCAGTTTAGTAATACTCTCTCAGTTTAGTAATATTCTCTCAGTTTAGTAATATTCTCAACTCTCTCGGGTTAGTAATACTCTCTCAGTTTAGTAAAATTCTCTCAGTTTAGTAATATTCTCTCAGTTTAGTAATACTCTCTCGGGTTAGTAATACTCTCTCAGTTTAGTAAAACTCTCTCAGTTTAGTAATACTCTCTCAGTCTTGTAATACTCTCAGCTCTCTCAGTTTAGTAATACTCTCTCAGTTTAGTAACACTCTCTCAGTTTAGTAATACTCTCTCAGTTTAGTAATACTGTCTCAGTTTAGTCATATTCTTTCAGTTTAGTAATACTCTCTCAGTTTAGTAATATTCTCTCAGTTTAGTAATACTCTCTCAGTTTAGTAATACTCTCTCAGTTTAGTAATACTCTCTCAGTTTAGTAATACTCTCTCAGTTTAGTAATATTCTCTCAGTTTAGTAATATTCTCTCAGTTTAGTAATACTCTTTCAGTTTAGTAATATTCTCTCAGTTTAGTAATATTCTCTCAGTTTAGTAATACTCTCTCAGTTTAGTAATACTCTCTCAGTTTAGTAATATTCTCTCAGTTTAGTAATACTCTCTCAGTTTAGTAATATTCTCTCAGTTTAGTAATACTCTCTCAGTTTAGTAATACTCTCTCAGTTTAGTAATATTCTCTCAGTTTAGTAATATTCCTTCAGCTCTCTCAGTTTAGTAATATTCTCTCAGTTTAGTAATATCCTCTCAGTTTAGTAATATTCTCTCAGTTTAGTAATACTCTCTCGGGTTAGTAATACTCTCTCAGTTTAGTAAAACTCTCTCAGTTTAGTAATACTCTCTCAGTCTTGTAATACTCTCTCAGCTCTCTCAGTTTAGTAATACTCTCTCAGTTCAGTAACACTCTCTCAGTTTAGTAATACTCTCTCAGTTTAGTAATATTCTCTCAGTTTAGTAATATTCTTTCAGTTTAGTAATATTCCTTCAGCTCTCTCAGTTTAGTAATATTCTCTCAGTTTAGTAATACTCTCTCAGTTTAGTAATATTCTCTCAGTTTAGTAATACTCTCTCAGTTTAGTAATACTCTCTCAGTTGAGTAATACTCTCTCAGTCTAGTAACACTCTCTCAGTTTAGTAACACTCTCTCAGTTTAGTAATATTCTCTCAGTTTAGTAATACTCTCTCAGTTTAGTAATATTCTCTCAGTTTAGTAATACTCTCTCAGTTTAGTAATACTCTCTCAGTTTAGTAATATTCTCTCAGTTTAGTAATAATCTCTCAGGTCTCTCAGTTTAGTAATACTCTCTCAGTTTAGTAATATTTTCTCAGTTTAGTAATATTCTCTCAGTTTAGTAATACTCTCTCAGTTGAGTAATACTCTCTCAGTCTAGTAACACTCTCTCAGTTTAGTAACACTCTCTCAGTTTAGTAATATTCTCTCAGTTTAGTAATATTCTCTCAGTTTAGTAATACTCTCTCAGTTTAGTAATATTCTCTCAGTTTAGTAATACTCTCTCAGTTTAGTAATACTCTCTCAGTTTAGTAATATTCTCTCAGTTTAGCAATATTCGCTCAGTTTAGTAATACTCTCTCAGTTAAGTAATACTCTCTCAGTCTAGTAATACTCTCTCAGTCTAGTAACACTCTCTCAGTTTAGTAATACTCTCTCAGTTTACTACTACTCTCTCAGTTTAGTAATATTCTCTCAGTTTAGTAATAATCTCTCAGGTCTCTCAGTTTAGTAATACTCTCTCAGTTTAGTAATATTCTCTCAGTTTAGTAATATTCGCTCAGTTTAGTAATACTCTCTCAGTTGAGTAATACTCTCTCAGTTTAGTAATACTCTCTCAGTTTAGTAATACTCTCTCAGTTTAGTAAAACTCTCTCAGTTTAGTAATACTCTCTCAGTTTAGTAATAATCTCTCAGTTGAGTAATAATCTCTCAGTTTAGTAATACTCTCTCAGTTTAGTAATATTCTCTCAGTTTAGTAATATTCTCTCAGTTTAGTAATACTCTCTCAGTTTAGTAATACTCTCTCGGTTTAGTAATACTCTCTCCGTTTAGTAATACTCTCTCAGTTTAGTAATACTCTCTCAGTTTAGTAATACTCTCTCAGTTTAGTAATACTCTCTCAGTTTAGTAATATTCTCTCAGTTTAGTAATACTCTCTCAGTTTAGTAATACTCTCTCAGTTTAGTAATACTCTCTCAGTTTAGTAATATTCTCTCAGTTTAGTAATATTCTCTCAGTTTAGTAATATTCCTTCAGCTCTCTCAGTTTAGTAATATTCTCTCAGTTTAGTAATATTCTCTCAGTTTAGTAATATTCTCTCAGTTTAGTAATACTCTCTCGGGTTAGTAATACTCTCTCAGTTTAGTAATACTCTCTCAGTCTTGTAATACTCTCTCAGCTCTCTCAGTTTAGTAATACTCTCTCAGTTTAGTAACACTCTCTCAGTTTAGTAATACTCTCTCAGTTTAGTAATACTGTCTCAGTTTAGTCATATTCTCTCAGTTTAGTAATATTCCTTCAGCTCTCTCAGTTTAGTAATATTCTCTCAGTTTAGTAATACTCTCTCAGTTCAGTAATACTCTCTCAGTTGAGTTATACTCTCTCAGTTTAGTAATACTCTCTCAGTTTAGTAATATTCTCTCAGTTTAGTAACACTCTCTCAGTTGAGTAATACTCTCTCAGTTGAGTAATACTCTCTCAGTTGAGTAATACTCTCTCAGTTTAGTAATACTCTCTCAGTTGAGTAATATTCTCTCAGTTTAGTAACACTTTCTCAGTTTAGTAATACTCTCTCAGTTGAGTAATACTCTCTCAGTTTAGTAATATTCTCTCAGTTTAGTAATAATCTCTCAGGTCTCTCAGTTTAGTAATACTCTCTCAGTTTAGTAATATTTTCTCAGTTTAGTAATATTCTCTCAGTTTAGTAATACTCTCTCAGTTGAGTAATACTCTCTCAGTCTAGTAATACTCTCTCAGTTTAGTAATACTCTCACAGTTTAGTAATATTCTCTCAGTTTAGTAATAATCTCTCAGGTCTCTCAGTTTAGTAATACTCTCTCAGTTTAGTAATATTCTCTCAGTTTAGTAATATTCGCTCAGTTTAGTAATACTCTCTCAGTTGAGTAATACTCTCTCAGTTTAGTAATACTCTCTCAGTTTAGTAATACTCTCTCAGTTTAGTAATACTCTCTCAGTTTAGTAATACTCTCTCAGTCTTGTAATACTCTCTCAGTTTAGTAATACTCTCTCAGTTGAGTAATACTCTCTCAGTTTAGTAATACTCTCTCGGGTTAGTAATACTCTCTCAGTTTAGTAATACTCTCTCAGTTTAGTAATATTTTCTCAGTTTAGTAATACTCTCTCAGTTTAGTAATACTCTCTCAGTTGAGTAATACTCTCTCAGTTTAGTAATACTCTCTCAGTTTAGTAATACTCTCTCAGTTTAGTAATACTCTCTCAGTTTAGTAAAACTCTCTCAGTTTAGTAATACTCTCTCAGTTGAGTAATAGTCTCTCAGTTGAGTAATAATCTCTCAGTCTAGTAACACTCTCTCAATTTAGTAATATTCTCTCAGTTTAGTAATATTCGCTCAGTTTAGTAATACTCTCTCAGTTGAGTAATACTCTCTCAGTTTAGTAATATTCTCTCAGTTTAGTAATAATCTCTCAGTTTAGTAATACTCTCTCAGTCTTGTAATACTCTCTCAGTTTAGTAATACTCTCTCAGTTTAGTAAAACTCTCTCAGTTTAGTAATACTCTCTCAGTTGAGTAATAATCTCTCAGTTTAGTAATAGTCTCTCAGTTTAGTAATACTCTCTCAGTTTAGTAATATTCTCTCAGTTTAGTAATATTCCTTCAGCTCTCTCAGTTTAGTAATATTCTCTCAGTTTAGTAATACTCTCTCAGTTTAGTAATATTCTCTCAGTTTAGTAATACTCTCTCAGTTTAGTAATATTCTCTCAGTTTAGTAATATTCTCTCAGTTTAGTAATATTCCTTCAGCTCTCTCAGTTTAGTAATATTCTATCAGTTTAGTAATATTCTCTCAGTTTAGTAATACTCTCTCAGTTTAGTAATACTCTCTCAGTTTAGTAATACTCTCTCAGTTTAGTAAAACTCTCTCAGTTTAGTAATACTCTCTCAGTTGAGTAATAATCTCTCAGTTGAGTAATACTCTCTCAGTTTAGTAATACTCTCTCAGTTTAGTAATATTCTCTCAGTTTAGTAATAATCTCTCAGGTCTCTCAGTTTAGTAATACTCTCTCAGTTTAGTAATATTCTCTCAGTTTAGTAATATTCGCTCAGTTTAGTAATACTCTCTCAGTTGAGAAATACTCTCTCAGTTTAGTAATACTCTCTCAGTTTAGTAATACTCTCTCAGTTTAGTAATACTCTCTCAGTCTTGTAATACTCTCTCAGTTTAGTAATACTCTCTCAGTTGAGTAATACTCTCTCAGTTTAGTAATACTCTCTCGGGTTAGTAATACTCTCTCAGTTT
Organism: Salvelinus alpinus; assembly: GCF_045679555.1. Taxonomy (NCBI): domain Eukaryota; kingdom Metazoa; phylum Chordata; class Actinopteri; order Salmoniformes; family Salmonidae; genus Salvelinus; species Salvelinus alpinus. The sequence goes on along the minus strand of NC_092103.1, from coordinate 53,569,187 downwards.
AGTAATACTCTCTCAGTTTAGTAATATTTTCTCAGTTTAGTAATACTCTCTCAGTTTAGTAATACTCTCTCAGTTGAGTAATACTCTCTCAGTTTAGTAATACTCTCTCAGTTTAGTAATACTCTCTCAGTTTAGTAATACTCTCTCAGTTTAGTAATACTCTCTCAGTTTAGTAAAACTCTCTCAGTTTAGTAATACTCTCTCAGTTGAGTAATAGTCTCTCAGTTGAGTAATAATCTCTCAGTCTAGTAACACTCTCTCAATTTAGTAATATTCTCTCAGTTTAGTAATACTCTCTCAGTTTAGTAATACTCTCTCAGTTTAGTAATACTCTCTCAGTTTAGTAATACTCTCTCAGTTTAGTAATACTCTCTCAGTTTAGTAATAGTCTCTCAGTTTAGTAATACTCTCTCAGTTTAGTAATATTCTCTCAGTTTAGTAATATTCCTTCAGCTCTCTCAGTTTAGTAATATTCTCTCAGTTTAGTAATACTCTCTCAGTTTAGTAATATTCTCTCAGTTTAGTAATACTCTCTCAGTTTAGTAATATTCTCTCAGTTTAGTAATATTCTCTCAGTTTAGTAATATTCCTTCAGCTCTCTCAGTTTAGTAATATTCTATCAGTTTAGTAATATTCTCTCAGTTTAGTAATATTCTCTCAGTTTAGTAATACTCTCTCAGTTTAGTAATACTCTCTCAGTTTAGTAATACTCTCTCAGTTTAGTAAAACTCTCTCAGTTTAGTAATACTCTCTCAGTTGAGTAATAATCTCTCAGTTGAGTAATAATCTCTCAGTCTAGTAACACTCTCTCAGTTTAGTAATACTCTCTCAGTTTAGTAATATTCTCTCAGTTTAGTAATAGTCTCTCAGTTTAGTAATACTCTCTCAGTTTAGTAATATTCTCTCAGTTTAGTAATATTCCTTCAGCTCTCTCAGTTTAGTAATATTCTCTCAGTTTAGTAATACTCTCTCAGTTTAGTAATATTCTCTCAGTTTAGTAATACTCTCTCAGTTTAGTAATATTCTCTCAGTTTAGTAATACTCTCTCAGTTTAGTAATATTCTCTCAGTTTAGTAATATTCTCTCAGTTTAGTAATATTCCTTCAGCTCTCTCAGTTTAGTAATATTCTCTCAGTTTAGTAATATTCTCTCAGTTTAGTAATACTCTCTCGGGTTAGTAATACTCTCTCAGTTTAGTAAAACTCTCTCAGTTTAGTAATACTCTCTCAGTCTTGTAATACTCTCTCAGCTCTCTCAGTTTAGTAATACTCTCTCAGTTTAGTAACACTCTCTCAGTTTAGTAATACTCTCTCAGTTTAGTAATACTGTCTCAGTTTAGTCATATTCTCTCAGTTTAGTAATACTCTCTCAGTTTAGTAATATTCTCTCAGTTTAGTAATACTCTCTCAGTTGAGTAATAATCTCTCAGTTTAGTAATACTCTCTCAGTTTAGTAATACTCTCTCAGTTTAGTAATATTCTCTCAGTTTAGTAATATTCTCTCAGTTTAGTAATACTCTCTCAGTTTAGTAATATTCTCTCAGTTTAGTAATATTCTCTCAGTTTAGTAATATTCTCTCAGTTTAGTAATACTCTCTCAGTTTAGTAATATTCTCTCAGTTTAGTAATACTCTCTCTCAGTTTAGTAATATTCTCTCAGTTTAGTAATATCCTCTCAGTTTAGTAATATTCTCTCAGTTTAGTAATACTCTCTCGGGTTAGTAATACTCTCTCAGTTTAGTAAAACTCTCTCAGTTTAGTAATACTCTCTCAGTCTTGTAATACTCTCTCAGCTCTCTCAGTTTAGTAATACTCTCTCAGTTTAGTAACACTCTCTCAGTTTAGTAATACTCTCTCAGTTTAGTAATATTCTCTCAGTTTAGTAATATTCTTTCAGTTTAGTAATACTCTCTCAGTTTAGTAATATTCTCTCAGTTTAGTAATACTCTCTCAGTTTAGTAATATTCTCTCAGTTTAGTAATACTCTCTCAGTTTAGTAATATTCTCTCAGTTTAGTAATATTCTTCTCTCAGTTTAGTAATATTCTCTCAGTCTAGTAACACTCTCTCAGTTTAGTAATACTCTCTCAGTTTAGTAATATTCTCTCAGTTTAGTAATATTCTCTCAGTTTAGTAATACTCTCTCAGTTTAGTAATATTCTCTCAGTTTAGTAATACTCTCTCAGTTTAGTAATACTCTCTCAGTTTAGTAATATTCTCTCAGTTTAGCAATATTCGCTCAGTTTAGTAATACTCTCTCAGTTAAGTAATACTCTCTCAGTCTAGTAATACTCTCTCAGTCTAGTAACACTCTCTCAGTTTAGTAATACTCTCTCAGTTTACTACTACTCTCTCAGTTTAGTAATATTCTCTCAGTTTAGTAATAATCTCTCAGGTCTCTCAGTTTAGTAATACTCTCTCAGTTTAGTAATATTCTCTCAGTTTAGTAATATTCGCTCAGTTTAGTAATACTCTCTCAGTTGAGTAATACTCTCTCAGTTTAGTAATACTCTCTCAGTTTAGTAATACTCTCTCAGTTTAGTAAAACTCTCTCAGTTTAGTAATACTCTCTCAGTTGAGTAATAATCTCTCAGTTGAGTAATAATCTCTCAGTCTAGTAACACTCTCTCAGTTTAGTAATACTCTCTCAGTTTAGTAATATTCTCTCAGTTTAGTAATACTCCCTCAGTTTAGTAATACTCTCTCAGTTTAGTAATATTCTCTCAGTTTAGTAATACTCTCTCAGTTTAGTAATACTCTCTCAGTTTAGTAAAACTCTCTCAGTTTAGTAATACTCTCTCAGTTGAGTAATATTCTCTCAGTTTAGTAATACTCTCTCAGTTTAGTAATATTCTCTCAGTTTAGTAATACTCTCTCAGTTTAGTAATATTCTCTCAGTTTAGTAATATTCTCTCAGTTTAGTAATATTCCTTCAGCTCTCTCAGTTTAGTAATATTCTCTCAGTTTAGTAATATTCTCTCAGTTTAGTAATATTCTCTCAGTTTAGTAATACTCTCTCGGGTTAGTAATACTCTCTCAGTTTAGTAATACTCTCTCAGTCTTGTAATACTCTCTCAGCTCTCTCAGTTTAGTAATACTCTCTCAGTTTAGTAACACTCTCTCAGTTTAGTAATACTCTCTCAGTTTAGTAATACTGTCTCAGTTTAGTCACATTCTCTCAGTTTAGTAATATTCCTTCAGCTCTCTCAGTTTAGTAATATTCTCTCAGTTTAGTAATACTCTCTCAGTTTAGTAATACTCTCTCAGTTGAGTTATACTCTCTCAGTTTAGTAATACTCTCTCAGTTTAGTAATATTCTCTCAGTTTAGTAACACTCTCTCAGTTGAGTAATACTCTCTCAGTTGAGTAATACTCTCTCAGTTGAGTAATACTCTCTCAGTTTAGTAATACTCTCTCAGTTGAGTAATATTCTCTCAGTTTAGTAACACTTTCTCAGTTTAGTAATACTCTCTCAGTTGAGTAATACTCTCTCAGTTTAGTAATATTCTCTCAGTTTAGTAATAATCTCTCAGGTCTCTCAGTTTAGTAATACTCTCTCAGTTTAGTAATATTTTCTCAGTTTAGTAATATTCTCTCAGTTTAGTAATACTCTCTCAGTTGAGTAATACTCTCTCAGTCTAGTAATACTCTCTCAGTTTAGTAATACTCTCACAGTTTAGTAATATTCTCTCAGTTTAGTAATAATCTCTCAGGTCTCTCAGTTTAGTAATACTCTCTCAGTTTAGTAATATTCTCTCAGTTTAGTAATATTCGCTCAGTTTAGTAATACTCTCTCAGTTGAGAAATACTCTCTCAGTTTAGTAATACTCTCTCAGTTTAGTAATACTCTCTCAGTTTAGTAATACTCTCTCAGTTTAGTAATACTCTCTCAGTCTTGTAATACTCTCTCAGTTTAGTAATACTCTCTCAGTTGAGTAATACTCTCTCAGTTTAGTAATACTCTCTCGGGTTAGTAATACTCTCTCAGTTTAGTAATACTCTCTCAGTTTAGTAATATTTTCTCAGTTTAGTAATACTCTCTCAGTTTAGTAATACTCTCTCAGTTGAGTAATACTCTCTCAGTTTAGTAATACTCTCTCAGTTTAGTAATACTCTCTCAGTTTAGTAATACTCTCTCAGTTTAGTAAAACTCTCTCAGTTTAGTAATACTCTCTCAGTTGAGTAATAGTCTCTCAGTTGAGTAATAATCTCTCAGTCTAGTAACACTCTCTCAATTTAGTAATATTCTCTCAGTTTAGTAATATTCGCTCAGTTTAGTAATACTCTCTCAGTTGAGTAATACTCTCTCAGTTTAGTAATATTCTCTCAGTTTAGTAATAATCTCTCAGTTTAGTAATAGTCTCTCAGTTTAGTAATACTCTCTCAGTTTAGTAATATTCTCTCAGTTTAGTAATATTCCTTCAGCTCTCTCAGTTTAGTAATATTCTCTCAGTTTAGTAATACTCTCTCAGTTTAGTAATATTCTCTCAGTTTAGTAATACTCTCTCAGTTTAGTAATATTCTCTCAGTTTAGTAATATTCTCTCAGTTTAGTAATATTCCTTCAGCTCTCTCAGTTTAGTAATATTCTATCAGTTTAGTAATATTCTCTCAGTTTAGTAATATTCTCTCAGTTTAGTAATACTCTCTCAGTTTAGTAATACTCTCTCAGTTTAGTAATACTCTCTCAGTTTAGTAAAACTCTCTCAGTTTAGTAATACTCTCTCAGTTGAGTAATAATCTCTCAGTTGAGTAATACTCTCTCAGTTTAGTAATACTCTCTCAGTTTAGTAATATTCTCTCAGTTTAGTAATAATCTCTCAGGTCTCTCAGTTTAGTAATACTCTCTCAGTTTAGTAATATTCTCTCAGTTTAGTAATATTCGCTCAGTTTAGTAATACTCTCTCAGTTGAGAAATACTCTCTCAGTTTAGTAATACTCTCTCAGTTTAGTAATACTCTCTCAGTTTAGTAATACTCTCTCAGTTTAGTAATACTCTCTCAGTCTTGTAATACTCTCTCAGTTTAGTAATACTCTCTCAGTTGAGTAATACTCTCTCAGTTTAGTAATACTCTCTCGGGTTAGTAATACTCTCTCAGTTTAGTAATACTCTCTCAGTTTAGTAATATTTTCTCAGTTTAGTAATACTCTCTCAGTTTAGTAATACTCTCTCAGTTGAGTAATACTCTCTCAGTTTAGTAATACTCTCTCAGTTTAGTAATACTCTCTCAGTTTAGTAATACTCTCTCAGTTTAGTAATACTCTCTCAGTTTAGTAATACTCTCTCAGTTGAGTAATACTCTCTCAGTTGAGTAATAATCTCTCAGTCTAGTAACACTCTCTCAGTTTAGTAATACTCTCTCAGTTTAGTAATATTCTCTCAGTTTAGTAATAATCTCTCAGTTTAGTAATACTCTCTCAGTTTAGTAATATTCTCTCAGTTTAGTAATATTCCTTCAGCTCTCTCAGTTTAGTAATATTCTCTCAGTTTAGTAATACTCTCTCAGTTTAGTAATACTCTCTCAGTTTAGTAATACTCTCTCAGTTTAGTAATATTCTCTCAGTTTAGTAATACTCTCTCAGTTTAGTAATATTCTCTCAGTTTAGTAATATTCTCTCAGTTTAGTAATATTCCTTCAGCTCTCTCAGTTTAGTAATATTCTCTCAGTTTAGTAATATTCTCTCAGTTTAGTAATACTCTCTCGGGTTAGTAATACTCTCTCAGTTTAGTAAAACTCTCTCAGTTTAGTAATACTCTCTCAGTCTTGTAATACTCTCTCAGCTCTCTCAGTTTAGTAATACTCTCTCAGTTTAGTAACACTCTCTCAGTTTAGTAATACTCTCTCAGTTTAGTAATACTGTCTCAGTTTAGTAATATTCTCTCAGTTTAGTAATACTCTCTCAGTTTAGTAATATTCTCTCAGTTTAGTAATACTCTCTCAGTTGAGTAATAATCTCTCAGTTTAGTAATACTCTCTCAGTTTAGTAATACTCTCTCAGTTTAGTAATATTCTCTCAGTTTAGTAATATTCTCTCAGTTTAGTAATACTCTCTCAGTTTAGTAATATTCTCTCAGTTTAGTAATATTCTCTCAGTTTAGTAATATTCTTTCAGTTTAGTAATACTCTCTCAGTTTAGTAATATTCTCTCAGTTTAGTAATACTCTCTCAGTTTAGTAATATTCTCTCAGTTTAGTAATATTCTCTCAGTTTAGTAATATTCCTTCAGCTCTCTCAGTTTAGTAATATTCTCTCAGTTTAGTAATATCCTCTCAGTTTAGTAATATTCTCTCAGTTTAGTAATACTCTCTCGGGTTAGTAATACTCTCTCAGTTTAGTAAAACTCTCTCAGTTTAGTAATACTCTCTCAGTCTTGTAATACTCTCTCAGCTCTCTCAGTTTAGTCATACTCTCTCAGTTTAGTAACACTCTCTCAGTTTAGTAATACTCTCTCAGTTTAGTAATATTCTCTCAGTTTAGTAATATTCTTTCAGTTTAGTAATATTCTCTCAGCTCTCTCAGTTTAGTAATATTCTCTCAGTTTAGTAATACTCTCTCAGTTTAGTAATATTCTCTCAGTTTAGTAATACTCTCTCAGTTTAGTAATATTCTTTCAGTTTAGTAATATTCCTTCAGCTCTCTCAGTTTAGTAATATTCTCTCAGTTTAGTAATACTCTCTCAGTTTAGTAATATTCTCTCAGTTTAGTAATACTCTCTCAGTTTAGTAATATTCTCTCAGTTTAGTAATATTCTCTCAGTTTAGTAATATTCCTTCAGCTCTCTCAGTTTAGTAATATTCTCTCAGTTTAGTAATATTCTCTCAGTTTAGTAATATTCTCTCAGTTTAGTAATATTCCTTCAGCTCTCTCAGTTTAGTAATATTCTCTCAGTTTAGTAATATTCTCTCAGTTTAGTAATATTCTCTCAGTTTAGTAATACTCTCTCGGGTTAGTAATACTCTCTCAGTTTAGTAAAACTCTCTCAGTTTAGTAATACTCTCTCAGTTTAGTAATATTCTCTCAGTTTAGTCATATTCTCTCAGTTTAGTAATATTCCTTCAGCTCTCTCAGTTGAGTTATACTCTCTCAGTTTAGTAATACTTTCTCAGTTCAGTAATATTCTCTCAGTTGAGTCATACTCTCTCAGTTTAGTAATACTTTCTCAGTTTAGTAATATTCTCTCAGTTTAGTAACACTCTCTCAGTTTAGTAACACTCTCTCAGTTGAGTAATACTCTCTCAGTTTAGTAATACTCTCTCAGTTGAGTAATATTTTCTCAGTTTAGTAACACTTTCTCAGTTTAGTATTAATCTCTCAGTTGAGTAATACTCTCTCAGTTTAGTAATATTCTCTCAGTTTAGTAATATTTTCTCAGTTTAGTAATATTCTCTCAGTTTAGTAATACTCTCTCAGTTGAGTAATACTCTCTCAGTCTAGTAACAATCTCTCAGTTTAGTAATACTCTCTCAGATTAGTAATATTCTCTCAGTTTAGTAATATTCTCTCAGTTGAGTAATAATCTCTCAGTTTAGTAATACTCTCTCAGTTTAGTAATACTCTCTCAGTTTAGTAATATTCTCTCAGTTTAGTAATATTCTCTCAGTTTAGTAATACTCTCTCAGTTTAGTAATATTCTCTCAGTTTAGTAATACTCTCTCAGTTTAGTAATATTCTCTCAGTTTAGTAATACTCTCTCAGTTTAGTAATATTCCTTCAGCTCTCTCAGTTTAGTAATATTCTCTCAGTTTAGTAATATCCTCTCAGTTTAGTAATATTCTCTCAGTTTAGTAATACTCTCTCGGGTTAGTAATACTCTCTCAGTTTAGTAAAACTCTCTCAGTTTAGTAATACTCTCTCAGTCTTGTAATACTCTCTCAGCTCTCTCAGTTTAGTAATACTCTCTCAGTTTAGTAATACTCTCTCAGTTTAGTAATACTCTCTCAGTTTAGTAATATTCTCTCAGTTTAGTAATATTCTTTCAGTTTAGTAATATTCCTTCAGCTCTCTCAGTTTAGTAATATTCTCTCAGTTTAGTAATACTCTCTCAGTTTAGTAATATTCTCTCAGTTTAGTAATACTCTCTCAGTTTAGTAATATTCTTTCAGTTTAGTAATATTCCTTCAGCTCTCTCAGTTTAGTAATATTCTCTCAGTTTAGTAATACTCTCTCAGTTTAGTAATATTCTCTCAGTTTAGTAATACTCTCTCAGTTTAGTAATATTCTCTAAGTTTAGTAATATTCTCTCAGTTTAGTAATATTCCTTCAGCTCTCTCAGTTTAGTAATATTCTCTCAGTTTAGTAATATTCTCTCAGTTTAGTAATACTCTCTCGGGTTAGTAATACTCTCTCAGTTTAGTAACACTCTCTCAGTTTAGTAATACTCTCTCAGTTTAGTAATATTCTCTCAGTTTAGTCATATTCTCTCAGTTTAGTAATATTCCTTCAGCTCTCTCAGTTTAGTAATATTCTCTCAGTTTAGTAATACTCTCTCAGTTTAGTAATACTCTCTCAGTTGAGTTATACTCTCTCAGTTTAGTAATACTTTCTCAGTTCAGTAATATTCTCTCAGTTGAGTCATACTCTCTCAGTTTAGTAATACTTTCTCAGTTTAGTAATATTCTCTCAGTTTAGTAACACTCTCTCAGTTTAGTAACACTCTCTCAGTTGAGTAATACTCTCTCAGTTTAGTAATACTCTCTCAGTTGAGTAATATTCTCTCAGTTTAGTAACACTTTCTCAGTTTAGTAATAATCTCTCAGTTGAGTAATACTCTCTCAGTTTAGTAATATTCTCTCAGTTTAGTAATATTTTCTCAGTTTAGTAATATTCTCTCAGTTTAGTAATACTCTCTCAGTTGAGTAATACTCTCTCAGTCTAGTAACAATCTCTCAGTTTAGTAATACTCTCTCAGATTAGTAATATTCTCTCAGTTTAGTAATATTCTCTCAGTTGAGTAATAATCTCTCAGTTTAGTAATACTCTCTCAGTTTAGTAATACTCTCTCAGTTTAGTAATATTCTCTCAGTTTAGTAATATTCTCTCAGTTTAGTAATACTCTCTCAGTTTAGTAATATTCTCTCAGTTTAGTAATACTCTCTCAGTTTAGTAATATTCTCTCAGTTTAGTAATACTCTCTCAGTTTAGTAATATTCTCTCAGTTTAGTAATACTCTCTCAGTTTAGTAATATTCTCTCAGTTTAGTAATATTCTCTCAGTTTAGTAATATTCCTTCAGCTCTCTCAGTTTAGTAATATTCTCTCAGTTTAGTAATATCCTCTCAGTTTAGTAATATTCTCTCAGTTTAGTAATACTCTCTCGGGTTAGTAATACTCTCTCAGTTTAGTAAAACTCTCTCAGTTTAGTAATACTCTCTCAGTCTTGTAATACTCTCTCAGCTCTCTCAGTTTAGTAATACTCTCTCAGTTTAGTAACACTCTCTCAGTTTAGTAATACTCTCTCAGTTTAGTAATATTCTCTCAGTTTAGTAATATTCTTTCAGTTTAGTAATATTCCTTCAGCTCTCTCAGTTTAGTAATATTCTCTCAGTTTAGTAATACTCTCTCAGTTTAGTAATATTCTCTCAGTTTAGTAATACTCTCTCAGTTTAGTAATATTCTTTCAGTTTAGTAATATTCCTTCAGCTCTCTCAGTTTAGTAATATTCTCTCAGTTTAGTAATACTCTCTCAGTTTAGTAATATTCTCGCAGTTTAGTAATACTCTCTCAGTTTAGTAATATTCTCTCAGTTTAGTAATATTCTCTCAGTTTAGTAATATTCTCTCAGTTTAGTAATATTCTCTCAGTTTAGTAATATTCTCTCAGTTTAGTAATATTCTCTCAGTTTAGTAATACTCTCTCGGGTTAGTAATACTCTCTCAGTTTAGTAACACTCTCTCAGTTTAGTAATACTCTCTCAGTTTAGTAATATTCTCTCAGTTTAGTCATATTCTCTCAGTTTAGTAATATTCCTTCAGCTCTCTCAGTTTAGTAATATTCTCTCAGTTTAGTAACACTCTCTCAGTTTAGTAACACTCTCTCAGTTGAGTAATACTCTCTCAGTTTAGTAATACTCTCTCAGTTGAGTAATATTCTCTCAGTTTAGTAACACTTTCTCAGTTGAGTAATAATCTCTCAGTTGAGTAATACTCTCTCAGTTTAGTAATATTCTCTCAGTTTAGTAATATTTTCTCAGTTTAGTAATATTCTCTCAGTTTAGTAATACTCTCTCAGTTGAGTAATACTCTCTCAGTCTAGTAACAATCTCTCAGTTTAGTAATACTCTCTCAGATTAGTAATATTCTCTCAGTTTAGTAATATTCTCTCAGTTGAGTAATATTCTCTCAGTTTAGTAATACTCTCTCAGTTTAGTAATACTCTCTCAGTTTAGTAATATTCTCTCAGTTTAGTAATATTCTCTCAGTTTAGTAATACTCTCTCAGTTTAGTAATATTCTCTCAGTTTAGTAATAATCTCTCAGTTTAGTAATATTTTCTCAGTTTAGTAATATTCTCTCAGTTTAGTAATATTCTCTCAGTTTAGTAATACTCTCTCAGTTTAGTAATATTCTCTCAGTTTAGTAATATTCTCTCAGTTTAGTAATATTCTCTCAGTTTAGTAATATTCTCTCAGTTTAGTAATACTCTCTCAGTTTAGTAATATTCTCTCAGTTTAGTAATACTCTCTCAGTTTAGTAATATTCTCGCAGTTTAGTAATACTCTCTCAGTTTAGTAATATTCTCTCAGTTTAGTAATATTCTCTCAGTTTAGTAATATTCTCTCAGTTTAGTAATAATCTCTCAGGTCTCTCAGTTTAGTAATACTCTCTCAGTTTAGTAATATTTTCTCAGTTTAGTAATATTCTCTCAGTTTAGTAATACTCTCTCAGTTGAGTAATACTCTCTCAGTCTAGTAACACTCTCTCAGTTTAGTAACACTCTCTCAGTTTAGTAATATTCTCTCAGTTTAGTAATACTCTCTCAGTTTAGTAATACTCTCTCAGTTTAGTAATATTCTCTCAGTTTAGTAATACTCTATCAGTTTAGTAATACTCTCTCAGTTTAGTAATATTCTCTCAGTTTAGCAATATTCGCTCAGTTTAGTAATACTCTCTCAGTTAAGTAATACTCTCTCAGTCTAGTAATACTCTCTCAGTCTAGTAACACTCTCTCAGTTTAGTAATACTCTCTCAGTTTACTACTACTCTCTCAGTTTAGTAATATTCTCTCAGTTTAGTAATAATCTCTCAGGTCTCTCAGTTTAGTAATACTCTCTCAGTTTAGTAATATTCTCTCAGTTTAGTAATATTCGCTCAGTTTAGTAATACTCTCTCAGTTGAGTAATACTCTCTCAGTTTAGTAATACTCTCTCAGTTTAGTAATTCTCTCTCAGTTTAGTAATACTATCTCAGTTGAGTAATAATCTCTCAGTTGAGTAATAATCTCTCAGTCTAGTAACACTCTCTCAGTTTAGTAATACTCTCTCAGTTTAGTAATATTCTCTCAGTTTAGTAATAATCTCTCAGTTTAGTAATAGTCTCTCAGTTTAGTAATACTCTCTCAGTTTAGTAATATTCTCTCAGTTTAGTAATATTCCTTCAGCTCTCTCAGTTTAGTAATATTCTCTCAGTTTAGTAATACTCTCTCAGTTTAGTAATATTCTCTCAGTTTAGTAATACTCTCTCAGTTTAGTAATATTCTCTCAGTTTAGTAATATTCTCTCAGTTTAGTAATATTCCTTCAGCTCTCTCAGTTTAGTAATATTCTCTCAGTTTAGTAATATTCTCTCAGTTTAGTAATATTCTCTCAGTTTAGTAATACTCTCTCGGGTTAGTAATACTCTCTCAGTTTAGTAATACTCTCTCAGTCTTGTAATACTCTCTCAGCTCTCTCAGTTTAGTAATACTCTCTCAGTTTAGTAACACTCTCTCAGTTTAGTAATACTCTCTCAGTTTAGTAATACTGTCTCAGTTTAGTCATATTCTCTCAGTTTAGTAATATTCCTTCAGCTCTCTCAGTTTAGTAATATTCTCTCAGTTTAGTAATACTCTCTCAGTTTAATAATACTCTCTCAGTTGAGTTATACTCTCTCAGTTTAGTAATACTCTCTCAGTTTAGTAATATTCTCTCAGTTTAGTAACACTCTCTCAGTTGAGTAATACTCTCTCAGTTGAGTAATACTCTCTCAGTTGAGTAATACTCTCTCAGTTTAGTAATACTCTCTCAGTTGAGTAATATTCTCTCAGTTTAGTAACACTTTCTCAGTTTAGTAATAATCTCTCAGTTGAGTAATACTCTCTCAGTTTAGTAATATTCTCTCAGTTTAGTAATAATCTCTCAGGTCTCTCAGTTTAGTAATACTCTCTCAGTTTAGTAATATTTTCTCAGTTTAGTAATATTCTCTCAGTTTAGTAATACTCTCTCAGTTTAGTAATACTCTCTCAGTTTAGTAATACTCTCTCAGTTTAGTAATACTCTCTCAGTTTAGTAATATTCTCTCAGTTTAGTAATAATCTCTCAGGTCTCTCAGTTTAGTAATACTCTCTCAGTTTAGTAATATTCTCTCAGTTTAGTAATATTCGCTCAGTTTAGTAATACTCTCTCAGTTGAGAAATACTCTCTCAGTTTAGTAATACTCTCTCAGTTTAGTAATACTCTCTCAGTTTAGTAATACTCTCTCAGTTTAGTAATACTCTCTCAGTCTTGTAATACTCTCTCAGTTTAGTAATATTCTCTCAGTTTAGTAACACTCTCTCAGTTGAGTAATACTCTCTCAGTTGAGTAATACTCTCTCAGTTGAGTAATACTCTCTCAGTTTAGTAATACTCTCTCAGTTTAGTAATATTCTCTCAGTTTAGTAATACTCTCTCAGTTTAGTAATACTCTCTCAGTTTAGTAATACTCTCTCAGTTTATTAATATTCTCTCAGTTTAGTAATACTCTCTCTCTCAGTTTAGTAATACTCTCTCAGTTTAGTAATACTCTCTCAGTTTAGTAATATTCTCTCAGTTTAGTAATACTCTCTCAGTTGAGTAATACTCTCTCAGTCTAGTAATACTCTCTCAGTTTAGTAATACTCTCACAGTTTAGTAATATTCTCTCAGTTTAGTAATAATCTATCAGGTCTCTCAGTTTAGTAATACTCTCTCAGTTTAGTAATATTCTCTCAGTTTAGTAATATTCGCTCAGTTTAGTAATACTCTCTCAGTTGAGAAATACTCTCTCAGTTTAGTAATACTCTCTCAGTTTAGTAATACTCTCTCAGTTTAGTAATACTCTCTCAGTTTAGTAATACTCTCTCAGTCTTGTAATACTCTCTCAGTTTAGTAATACTCTCTCAGTTGAGTAATACTCTCTCAGTTTAGTAATACTCTCTCGGGTTAGTAATACTCTCTCAGTTTAGTAATACTCTCTCAGTTTAGTAATATTTTCTCAGTTTAGTAATACTCTCTCAGTTTAGTAATACTCTCTCAGTTGAGTAATACTCTCTCAGTTTAGTAATACTCTCTCAGTTTAGTAATACTCTCTCAGTTTAGTAAAACTCTCTCAGTTTAGTAATACTCTCTCAGTTGAGTAATAGTCTCTCAGTTGAGTAATAATCTCTCAGTCTAGTAACACTCTCTCAATTTAGTAATATTCTCTCAGTTTAGTAATATTCGCTCAGTTTAGTAATACTCTCTCAGTTGAGTAATACTCTCTCAGTTTAGTAATATTCTCTCAGTTTAGTAATAATCTCTCAGTTTAGTAATAGTCTCTCAGTTTAGTAATACTCTCTCAGTTTAGTAATATTCTCTCAGTTTAGTAATATTCCTTCAGCTCTCTCAGTTTAGTAATATTCTCTCAGTTTAGTAATACTCTCTCAGTTTAGTAATATTCTCTCAGTTTAGTAATACTCTCTCAGTTTAGTAATATTCTCTCAGTTTAGTAATACTCTCTCAGTCTTGTAATACTCTCTCAGTTTAGTAATATTCTCTCAGTTTAGTAACACTCTCTCAGTTGAGTAATACTCTCTCAGTTGAGTAATACTCTCTCAGTTGAGTAATACTCTCTCAGTTTAGTAATACTCTCTCAGTTTAGTAATATTCTCTCAGTTTAGTAACACTTTCTCAGTTTAGTAATACTCTCTCAGTTTAGTAATACTCTCTCAGTTTATTAATATTCTCTCAGTTTAGTAATACTCAGGTCTCTCAGTTTAGTAATACTCTCTCAGTTTAGTAATATTCTCTCAGTTTAGTAATATTCTCTCAGTTTAGTAATACTCTCTCAGTTTAGTAATACTCTCTCAGTCTAGTAATACTCTCTCAGTTTAGTAATACTCTCACAGTTTAGTAATATTCTCTCAGTTTAGTAATAATCTATCAGGTCTCTCAGTTTAGTAATACTCTCTCAGTTTAGTAATATTCTCTCAGTTTAGTAATATTCGCTCAGTTTAGTAATACTCTCTCAGTTGAGAAATACTCTCTCAGTTTAGTAATACTCTCTCAGTTTAGTAATACTCTCTCAGTTTAGTAATACTCTCTCAGTTTAGTAATACTCTCTCAGTCTTGTAATACTCTCTCAGTTTAGTAATACTCTCTCAGTTGAGTAATACTCTCTCAGTTTAGTAATACTCTCTCGGGTTAGTAATACTCTCTCAGTTTAGTAATACTCTCTCAGTTTAGTAATATTTTCTCAGTTTAGTAATACTCTCTCAGTTTAGTAATACTCTCTCAGTTGAGTAATACTCTCTCAGTTTAGTAATACTCTCTCAGTTTAGTAATACTCTCTCAGTTTAGTAAAACTCTCTCAGTTTAGTAATACTCTCTCAGTTGAGTAATAGTCTCTCAGTTGAGTAATAATCTCTCAGTCTAGTAACACTCTCTCAATTTAGTAATATTCTCTCAGTTTAGTAATATTCGCTCAGTTTAGTAATACTCTCTCAGTTGAGTAATACTCTCTCAGTTTAGTAATATTCTCTCAGTTTAGTAATAATCTCTCAGTTTAGTAATAGTCTCTCAGTTTAGTAATACTCTCTCAGTTTAGTAATATTCTCTCAGTTTAGTAATATTCCTTCAGCTCTCTCAGTTTAGTAATATTCTCTCAGTTTAGTAATACTCTCTCAGTTTAGTAATATTCTCTCAGTTTAGTAATACTCTCTCAGTTTAGTAATATTCTCTCAGTTTAGTAATACTCTCTCAGTCTTGTAATACTCTCTCAGCTCTCTCAGTTTAGTAATACTCTCTCAGTTTAGTAACACTCTCTCAGTTTAGTAATACTCTCTCAGTTTAGTAATACTGTCTCAGTTTAGTCATATTCTCTCAGTTTAGTAATATTCCTTCAGCTCTCTCAGTTTAGTAATATTCTCTCAGTTTAGTAATACTCTCTCAGTTTAATAATACTCTCTCAGTTGAGTTATACTCTCTCAGTTTAGTAATACTCTCTCAGTTTAGTAATATTCTCTCAGTTTAGTAATACTCTCTCAGTTGAGTAATACTCTCTCAGTTGAGTAATACTCTCTCAGTTGAGTAATACTCTCTCAGTTTAGTAATACTCTCTCAGTTGAGTAATATTCTCTCAGTTTAGTAACACTTTCTCAGTTTAGTAATACTCTCTCAGTTGAGTAATACTCTCTCAGTTTAGTAATATTCTCTCAGTTTAGTAATACTCTCTCAGGTCTCTCAGTTTAGTAATACTCTCTCAGTTTAGTAATATTTTCTCAGTTTAGTAATATTCTCTCAGTTTAGTAATACTCTCTCAGTTGAGTAATACTCTCTCAGTCTAGTAATACTCTCTCAGTTTAGTAATACTCTCTCAGTTTAGTAATATTCTCTCAGTTTAGTAATAATCTCTCAGGTCTCTCAGTTTAGTAATACTCTCTCAGTTTAGTAATATTCTCTCAGTTTAGTAATATTCGCTCAGTTTAGTAATACTCTCTCAGTTGAGTAATACTCTCTCAGTTTAGTAATACTCTCTCAGTTTAGTAATACTCTCTCAGTTTAGTAATACTCTCTCAGTTTAGTAATACTCTCTCAGTCTTGTAATACTCTCTCAGTTTAGTAATATTCTCTCAGTTTAGTAACACTCTCTCAGTTGAGTAATACTCTCTCAGTTGAGTAATACTCTCTCAGTTGAGTAATACTCTCTCAGTTTAGTAATACTCTCTCAGTTGAGTAATATTCTCTCAGTTTAGTAACACTTTCTCAGTTTAGTAATACTCTCTCAGTTGAGTAATACTCTCTCAGTGTATTAATATTCTCTCAGTTTAGTAATAATCTCTCAGGTCTCTCAGTTTAGTAATACTCTCTCAGTTTAGTAATATTTTCTCAGTTTAGTAATATTCTCTCAGTTTAGTAATACTCTCTCAGTTGAGTAATACTCTCTCAGTCTAGTAATACTCTCTCAGTTTAGTAATACTCTCACAGTTTAGTAATATTCTCTCAGTTTAGTAATAATCTCTCAGGTCTCTCAGTTTAGTAATACTCTCTCAGTTTAGTAATATTCTCTCAGTTTAGTAATATTCGCTCAGTTTAGTAATACTCTCTCAGTTGAGAAATACTCTCTCAGTTTAGTAATACTCTCTCAGTTTAGTAATACTCTCTCAGTTTAGTAATACTCTCTCAGTTTAGTAATACTCTCTCAGTCTTGTAATACTCTCTCAGTTTAGTAATACTCTCTCAGTTGAGTAATACTCTCTCAGTTTAGTAATACTCTCTCGGGTTAGTAATACTCTCTCAGTTTAGTAATACTCTCTCAGTTTAGTAATATTTTCTCAGTTTAGTAATACTCTCTCAGTTTAGTAATACTCTCTCAGTTGAGTAATACTCTCTCAGTTTAGTAATACTCTCTCAGTTTAGTAATACTCTCTCGGTTTAGTAAAACTCTCTCAGTTTAGTAATACTCTCTCAGTTGAGTAATAGTCTCTCAGTTGAGTAATAATCTCTCAGTCTAGTAACACTCTCTCAATTTAGTAATATTCTCTCAGTTTAGTAATATTCGCTCAGTTTAGTAATACTCTCTCAGTTGAGTAATACTCTCTCAGTTTAGTAATATTCTCTCAGTTTAGTAATAATCTCTCAGTTTAGTAATAGTCTCTCAGTTTAGTAATACTCTCTCAGTTTAGTAATATTCTCTCAGTTTAGTAATATTCCTTCAGCTCTCTCAGTTTAGTAATATTCTCTCAGTTTAGTAATACTCTCTCAGTTTAGTAATATTCTCTCAGTTTAGTAATACTCTCTCAGTTTAGTAATATTCTCTCAGTTTAGTAATATTCTCTCAGTTTAGTAATATTCTCTCAGTTTAGTAATACTCTCTCGGGTTAGTAATACTCTCTCAGTTTAGTAAAACTCTCTCAGTTTAGTAATACTCTCTCAGTCTTGTAATACTCTCTCAACTCTCTCAGTTTAGTAATACTCTCTCAGTTTAGTAACACTCTCTCAGTTTAGTAATACTCTCTCAGTTTAGTAATACTGTCTCAGTTTAGTCATATTCTCTCAGTTTAGTAATACTCTCTCAGTTTAGTAATATTCTCTCAGTTTAGTAATACTCTCTCAGTTGAGTAATAATCTCTCAGTTTAGTAATACTCTCTCAGTTTAGTAATACTCTCTCAGTTTAGTAATATTCTCTCAGTTTAGTAATATTCTCTCAGTTTAGTAATACTCTCTCAGTTTAGTAATATTCTCTCAGTTTAGTAATATTCTCTCAGTTTAGTAATATTCTCTCAGTTTAGTAATACTCTCTCAGTTTAGAAATATTCGCTCAGTTTAGTAATACTCTCTCAGTTTAGTAATATTCTCTCAGTTTAGTAATATTCTCTCAGTTTAGTAATATTCCTTCAGCTCTCTCAGTTTAGTAATATTCTCTCAGTTTAGTAATATCCTCTCAGTTTAGTAATATTCTCTCAGTTTAGTAATACTCTCTCGGGTTAGTAATACTCTCTCAGTTTAGTAAAACTCTCTCAGTTTAGTAATACTCTCTCAGTCTTGTAATACTCTCTCAGCTCTCTCAGTTTAGTAATACTCTCTCAGTTTAGTAACACTCTCTCAGTTTAGTAATACTCTCTCAGTTTAGTAATATTCTCTCAGTTTAGTAATATTCTTTCAGTTTAGTAATATTCCTTCAGCTCTCTCAGTTTAGTAATATTCTCTCAGTTTAGTAATACTCTCTCAGTTTAGTAATATTCTCTCAGTTTAGTAATACTCTCTCAGTTTAGTAATATTCTCTCAGTTTAGTAATATTCTCTCAGTTTAGTAATATTCCTTCAGCTCTCTCAGTTTAGTAATATTCTCTCAGTTTAGTAATATTCTCTCAGTTTAGTAATATTCTCTCAGTTTAGTAATATTCTCTCAGTTTAGTAATAATCTCTCAGTTTAGTAATAGTCTCTCAGTTTAGTAATACTCTCTCAGTTTAGTAATATTCTCTCAGTTTAGTAATATTCCTTCAGCTCTCTCAGTTTAGTAATATTCTCTCAGTTTAGTAATACTCTCTCAGTTTAGTAATATTCTCTCAGTTTAGTAATACTCTCTCAGTTTAGTAATATTCTCTCAGTTTAGTAATATTCTCTCAGTTTAGTAATATTCTCTCAGTTTAGTAATACTCTCTCGGGTTAGTAATACTCTCTCAGTTTAGTAAAACTCTCTCAGTTTAGTAATACTCTCTCAGTCTTGTAATACTCTCTCAACTCTCTCAGTTTAGTAATACTCTCTCAGTTTAGTAACACTCTCTCAGTTTAGTAATACTCTCTCAGTTTAGTAATACTGTCTAAGTTTAGTCATATTCTCTCAGTTTAGTAATACTCTCTCAGTTTAGTAATATTCTCTCAGTTTAGTAATACTCTCTCAGTTGAGTAATAATCTCTCAGTTTAGTAATACTCTCTCAGTTTAGTAATACTCTCTCAGTTTAGTAATATTCTCTCAGTTTAGTAATATTCTCTCAGTTTAGTAATACTCTCTCAGTTTAGTAATATTCTCTCAGTTTAGTAATATTCTCTCAGTTTAGTAATATTCTCTCAGTTTAGTAATACTCTCTCAGTTTAGAAATATTCTCTCAGTTTAGTAATACTCTCTCAGTTTAGTAATATTCTCTCAGTTTAGTAATATTCTCTCAGTTTAGTAATATTCCTTCAGCTCTCTCAGTTTAGTAATATTCTCTCAGTTTAGTAATATCCTCTCAGTTTAGTAATATTCTCTCAGTTTAGTAATACTCTCTCGGGTTAGTAATACTCTCTCAGTTTAGTAAAACTCTCTCAGTTTAGTAATACTCTCTCAGTCTTGTAATACTCTCTCAGCTCTCTCAGTTTAGTAATACTCTCTCAGTTTAGTAACACTCTCTCAGTTTAGTAATACTCTCTCAGTTTAGTAATATTCTCTCAGTTTAGTAATATTCTTTCAGTTTAGTAATATTCTCTCAGCTCTCTCAGTTTAGTAATATTCTCTCAGTTTAGTAATACTCTCTCAGTTTAGTAATATTCTCTCAGTTTAGTAATACTCTCTCAGTTTAGTAATATTCTCTCAGTTTAGTAATATTCTCTCAGTTTAGTAATATTCCTTCAGCTCTCTCAGTTTAGTAATATTCTCTCAGTTTAGTAATATTCTCTCAGTTTAGTAATATTCTCTCAGTTTAGTAATACTCTCTCGGGTTAGTAATACTCTCTCAGTTTAGTAACACTCTCTCAGTTTAGTAATACTCTCTCAGTTTAGTAATATTCTCTCAGTTTAGTCATATTCTCTCAGTTTAGTAATATTACTTCAGCTCTCTCAGTTTAGTAATATTCTCTCAGTTTAGTAATACTCTCTCAGTTTAGTAATACTCTCTCAGTTGAGTTATACTCTCTCAGTTTAGTAATACTTTCTCAGTTTAGTAATATTCTCTCAGTTTAGTAACACTCTCTCAGTTGAGTAATACTCTCTCAGTTGAGTAATACTCTCTCAGGTTAGTAATATTCTCTCAGTTTAGTAATATTCTCTCAGTTTAGTAATACTCTCTCAGTTTAGTAATATTCTCTCAGTTTAGTAATACTCTCTCAGTTTAGTAATACTCTCTCAGTTTAGTAATACTCTCTCAGTCTTGTAATACTCTCTCAGTTTAGTAATACTCTCTCAGTTGAGTAATACTCTCTCAGTTTAGTAATACTCTCTCGGGTTAGTAATACTCTCTCAGTTTAGTAATACTCTCTCAGTTTAGTAATATTTTCTCAGTTTAGTAATACTCTCTCAGTTTAGTAATACTCTCTCAGTTGAGTAATACTCTCTCAGTTTAGTAATACTCTCTCAGTTTAGTAATACTCTCTCAGTTTAGTAATACTCTCTCAGTTTAGTAATACTCTCTCAGTTTAGTAATACTCTCTCAGTTGAGTAATACTCTCTCAGTTGAGTAATAATCTCTCAGTCTAGTAACACTCTCTCAATTTAGTAATATTCTCTCAGTTTAGTAATATTCGCTCAGTTTAGTAATACTCTCTCAGTTGAGTAATACTCTCTCAGTTTAGTAATATTCTCTCAGTTTAGTAATAATCTCTCAGTTTAGTAATAGTCTCTCAGTTTAGTAATACTCTCTCAGTTTAGTAATATTCTCTCAGTTTAGTAATATTCCTTCAGCTCTCTCAGTTTAGTAATATTCTCTCAGTTTAGTAATACTCTCTCAGTTTAGTAATATTCTCTCAGTTTAGTAATACTCTCTCAGTTTAGTAATATTCTCTCAGTTTAGTAATATTCTCTCAGTTTAGTAATATTCCTTCAGCTCTCTCAGTTTAGTAATATTCTCTCAGTTTAGTAATATTCTCTCAGTTTAGTAATATTCTCTCAGTTTAGTAATACTCTCTCGGGTTAGTAATACTCTCTCAGTCTTGTAATACTCTCTCAGCTCTCTCAGTTTAGTAATACTCTCTCAGTTTAGTAACACTCTCTCAGTTTAGTAATACTCTCTCAGTTTAGTAATACTCTCTCAGTTTAGTCATATTCTCTCAGTTTAGTAATACTCTCTCAGTTTAGTAATATTCTCTCAGTTTAGTAATACTCTCTCAGTTGAGTAATAATCTCTCAGTTTAGTAATACTCTCTCAGTTTAGTAATACTCTCTCAGTTTAGTAATATTCTCTCAGTTTAGTAATATTCTCTCAGTTTAGTAATACTCTCTCAGTTTAGTAATATTCTCTCAGTTTAGTAATATTCTCTCAGTTTAGTAATATTCTCTCAGTTTAGTAATACTCTCTCAGTTTAGTAATATTCTCTCAGTTTAGTAATACTCTCTCAGTTTAGTAATATTCTCTCAGTTTAGTAATATTCTCTCAGTTTAGTAATATTCCTTCAGCTCTCTCAGTTTAGTAATATTCTCTCAGTTTAGTAATATCCTCTCAGTTTAGTAATATTCTCTCAGTTTAGTAATACTCTCTCGGGTTAGTAATACTCTCTCAGTTTAGTAAAACTCTCTCAGTTTAGTAATACTCTCTCAGTCTTGTAATACTCTCTAAGCTCTCTCAGTTTAGTAATACTCTCTCAGTTTAGTAACACTCTCTCAGTTTAGTAATACTCTCTCAGTTTAGTAATATTCTCTCAGTTTAGTAATATTCTTTCAGTTTAGTAATATTCCTTCAGCTCTCTCAGTTTAGTAATATTCTCTCAGTTTAGTAATACTCTCTCAGTTTAGTAATATTCTCTCAGTTTAGTAATACTCTCTCAGTTTAGTAATATTCTCTCAGTTTAGTAATATTCTCTCAGTTTAGTAATATTCCTTCAGCTCTCTCAGTTTAGTAATATTCTCTCAGTTTAGTAATATTCTCTCAGTTTAGTAATATTCTCTCAGTTTAGTAATACTCTCTCGGGTTAGTAATACTCTCTCAGTTTAGTAACACTCTCTCAGTTTAGTAATACTCTCTCAGTTTAGTAATATTCTCTCAGTTTAGTCATATTCTCTCAGTTTAGTAATATTCCTTCAGCTCTCTCAGTTTAGTAATATTCCCTCAGTTTAGTAATACTCTCTCAGTTTAGTAATACTCTCTCAGTTTAGTAATACTCTCTCAGTTTAGTAATACTTTCTCAGTTTAGTAATATTCTCTCAGTTTAGTAACACTCTCTCAGTTGAGTAATACTCTCTCAGTTGAGTAATACTCTCTCAGTTTAGTAATATTCTCTCAGTTTAGTCATATTCTCTCAGTTTAGTAATATTCCTTCAGCTCTCTCAGTTTAGTAATATTCTCTCAGTTTAGTAATACTCTCTCAGTTTAGTAATACTCTCTCAGTTGAGTCATACTCTCTCAGTTTAGTAATACTCTCTCAGTTTAGTAATATTCTCTCAGTTTAGTAACACTCTCTCAGTTTAGTAACACTCTCTCAGTTGAGTAATACTCTCTCAGTTTAGTAATACTCTCTCAGTTGAGTAATATTCTCTCAGTTTGGTAACACTTTCTCAGTTTAGTAATAATCTCTCAGTTGAGTAATACTCTCTCAGTTTAGTAATATTCTCTCAGTTTAGTAATATTTTCTCAGTTTAGTAATATTCTCTCAGTTTAGTAATACTCTCTCAGTTGAGTAATACTCTCTCAGTCTAGTAACACTCTCTCAGTTTAGTAATATTCTCTCAGTTTAGTAATATTCTCTCAGTTTAGTAATATTCTCTCAGGTTAGTAATACTCTCTCGGGTTAGTAATACTCTCTCAGTTTAGTAACACTCTCTCAGTTTAGTAATACTCTCTCAGTTTAGTAATATTCTCTCAGTTTAGTCATATTCTCTCAGTTTAGTAATATTCCTTCAGCTCTCTCAGTTTAGTAATATTCTCTCAGTTTAGTAATACTCTCTCAGTTTAGTAATACTCTCTCAGTTGAGTTATACTCTCTCAGTTTAGTAATACTTTCTCAGTTTAGTAATATTCTCCCAGTGTAGTAACACTCTCTCAGTTGAGTAATACTCTCTCAGTTGAGTAATACTCTCTCAGTTTAGTAATATTCTCTCAGTTTAGTCATATTCTCTCAGTTTAGTAATATTCCTTCAGCTCTCTCAGTTTAGTAATATTCTCTCAGTTTAGTAATACTCTCTCAGTTTAGTAATACTCTCTCAGTTGAGTCATACTCTCTCAGTTTAGTAATACTCTCTCAGTTTAGTAATATTCTCTCAGTTTAGTAACACTCTCTCAGTTTAGTAACACTCTCTCAGTTGAATAATACTCTCTCAGTTTAGTAATACTCTCTCAGTTGAGTAATATTCTCTCAGTTTAGTAACACTTTCTCAGTTTAGTAATAATCTCTCAGTTGAGTAATACTCTCTCAGTTTAGTAATATTCTCTCAGTTTAGTAATATTCTCTCAGTTTAGTAATATTCTCTCAGTTTAGTAATACTCTCTCAGTTGAGTAATACTCTCTCAGTCTAGTACCACTCTCTCAGTTTAGTAATACTCTCTCAGATTAGTAATATTCTCTCAGTTTAGTAATATTCTCTCAGTTTAGTAATACTCTCTCAGTTGAGTAATATTCTCTCAGTTTAGTAATACTCTCTCAGTTTAGTAATACTCTCTCAGTCTAGTAACACTCTCTCAGTTTAGTAACACTCTCTCAGTTTAGTAATATTCTCTCAGTTTAGTAATATTCTCTCAGTTTAGTAATACTCTCTCAGTTTAGTAATATTCTCTCAGTTTAGTAATACTCTCTCAGTTTAGTAATATTCTCTCAGTTTAGTAATATTCTCTCAGTTTAGTAATATTCCTTCAGCTCTCTCAGTTTAGTAATATTCTCTCAGTTTAGTAATATTCTCTCAGTTTAGTAATATTCTCTCAGTTTAGTAATACTCTCTCAGTTTAGTAATACTCTCTCAGTTTAGTAACACTCTCTCAGTTTAGTAATACTCTCTCAGTTTAGTAATATTCTCTCAGTTTAGTCATATTCTCTCAGTTTAGTAATATTCCTTCAGCTCTCTCAGTTTAGTAATATTCCCTCAGTTTAGTAATACTCTCTCAGTTTAGTAATACTCTCTCAGTTGAGTTATACTCTCTCAGTTTAGTAATACTTTCTCAGTTTAGTAATATTCTCTCAGTTTAGTAACACTCTCTCAGTTTAGTAATACTCTCTCAGTTGAGTAATACTCTCTCAGTTTAGTAATATTCTCTCAGTTTAGTCATATTCTCTCAGTTTAGTAATATTCTTCAGCTCTCTCAGTTTAGTAATACTCTCTCAGTTGAGTAATACTCTCTCAGTTTAGTAATACTCTCTCGGGTTAGTAATACTCTCTCAGTTTAGTAATACTCTCTCAGTTTAGTAATATTTTCTCAGTTTAGTAATACTCTCTCAGTTTAGTAATACTCTCTCAGTTGAGTAATACTCTCTCAGTTTAGTAATACTCTCTCAGTTTAGTAATACTCTCTCAGTTTAGTAATACTCTCTCAGTTTAGTAAAACTCTCTCAGTTTAGTAATACTCTCTCAGTTGAGTAATAGTCTCTCAGTTGAGTAATACTCTCTCAGTCTAGTAACACTCTCTCAGTTTAGTAATATTCTCTCAGTTTAGTAATATTCGCTCAGTTTAGTAATACTCTCTCAGTTTAGTAATACTCTCTCAGTTTAGTAATATTCTCTCAGTTTAGTAATAATCTCTCAGTTTAGTAATAGTCTCTCAGTTTAGTAATACTCTCTCAGTTTAGTAATATTCTCTCAGTTTAGTAATATTCCTTCAGCTCTCTCAGTTTAGTAATATTCTCTCAGTTTAGTAATACTCTCTCAGTTTAGTAATATTCTCTCAGTTTAGTAATACTCTCTCAGTTTAGTAATATTCTCTCAGTTTAGTAATATTCTCTCAGTTTAGTAATATTCCTTCAGCTCTCTCAGTTTAGTAATATTCTCTCAGTTTAGTAATACTCTCTCAGTTTAGTAATATTCTCTCAGTTTAGTAATACTCTCTCAGTTTAGTAATATTCTCTCAGTTTAGTAATATTCTCTCAGTTTAGTAATATTCCTTCAGCTCTCTCAGTTTAGTAATATTCTCTCAGTTTAGTAATATTCTCTCAGTTTAGTAATATTCTCTCAGTTTAGTAATACTCTCTCGGGTTAGTAATACTCTCTCAGTTTAGTAAAACTCTCTCAGTTTAGTAATACTCTCTCAGTCTTGTAATACTCTCTCAGCTCTCTCAGTTTAGTAATACTCTCTCAGTTTAGTAACACTCTCTCAGTTTAGTAATACTCTCTCAGTTTAGTAATACTGTCTCAGTTTAGTCATATTCTCTCAGTTTAGTAATACTCTCTCAGTTTAGTAATATTCTCTCAGTTTAGTAATACTCTCTCAGTTGAGTAATAATCTCTCAGTTTAGTAATACTCTCTCAGTTTAGTAATACTCTCTCAGTTTAGTAATATTCTCTCAGTTTAGTAATATTCTCTCAGTTTAGTAATACTCTCTCAGTTTAGTAATATTCTCTCAGTTTAGTAATATTCTCTCAGTTTAGTAATATTCTCTCAGTTTAGTAATACTCTCTCAGTTTAGTAATATTCTCTCAGTTTAGTAATACTCTCTCAGTTTAGTAATATTCTCTCAGTTTAGTAATATTCTCTCAGTTTAGTAATATTCCTTCAGCTCTCTCAGTTTAGTAATATTCTCTCAGTTTAGTAATATCCTCTCAGTTTAGTAATATTCTCTCAGTTTAGTAATACTCTCTCGGGTTAGTAATACTCTCTCAGTTTAGTAAAACTCTCTCAGTTTAGTAATACTCTCTCAGTCTTGTAATACTCTCTCAGCTCTCTCAGTTTAGTAATACTCTCTCAGTTTAGTAACACTCTCTCAGTTTAGTAATACTCTCTCAGTTTAGTAATATTCTCTCAGTTTAGTAATATTCTTTCAGTTTAGTAATATTCCTTCAGCTCTCTCAGTTTAGTAATATTCTCTCAGTTTAGTAATACTCTCTCAGTTTAGTAATATTCTCTCAGTTTAGTAATACTCTCTCAGTTTAGTAATATTCTCTCAGTTTAGTAATATTCTCTCAGTTTAGTAATATTCCTTCAGCTCTCTCAGTTTAGTAATATTCTCTCAGTTTAGTAATATTCTCTCAGTTTAGTAATATTCTCTCAGTTTAGTAATACTCTCTCGGGTTAGTAATACTCTCTCAGTTTAGTAACACTCTCTCAGTTTAGTAATACTCTCTCAGTTTAGTAATATTCTCTCAGTTTAGTCATATTCTCTCAGTTTAGTAATATTCCTTCAGCTCTCTCAGTTTAGTAATATTCCCTCAGTTTAGTAATACTCTCTCAGTTTAGTAATACTCTCTCAGTTGAGTTATACTCTCTCAGTTTAGTAATACTTTCTCAGTTTAGTAATATTCTCTCAGTTTAGTAACACTCTCTCAGTTGAGTAATACTCTCTCAGTTGAGTAATACTCTCTCAGTTTAGTAATATTCTCTCAGTTTAGTCATATTCTCTCAGTTTAGTAATATTCCTTCTCTCTCAGTTTAGTAATATTCTCTCAGTTTAGTAATACTCTCTCAGTTTAGTAATACTCTCTCAGTTGAGTCATACTCTCTCAGTTTAGTAATACTTTCTCAGTTTAGTAATATTCTCTCAGTTTAGTAACACTCTCTCAGTTTAGTAACACTCTCTCAGTTGAGTAACACTCTCTCAGTTTAGTAACACTCTCTCAGTTGAGTAATACTCTCTCAGTTTAGTAATACTCTCTCAGTTTAGTAATATTCTCTCAGTTTAGTAATATTTTCTCAGTTTAGTAATATTCTCTCAGTTTAGTAATACTCTCTCAGTTGAGTAATACTCTCTCAGTCTAGTAACACTCTCTCAGTTTAGTAATATTCTCTCAGTTTAGTAATATTCTCTCAGTTTAGTAATATTCTCTCAGGTTAGTAATACTCTCTCGGGTTAGTAATACTCTCTCAGTTTAGTAACACTCTCTCAGTTTAGTAATACTCTCTCAGTTTAGTAATATTCTCTCAGTTTAGTCATATTCTCTCAGTTTAGTAATATTCCTTCAGCTCTCTCAGTTTAGTAATATTCCCTCAGTTTAGTAATACTCTCTCAGTTTAGTAATACTCTCTCAGTTGAGTTATACTCTCTCAGTTTAGTAATACTTTCTCAGTTTAGTAATATTCTCCCAGTTTAGTAACACTCTCTCAGTTGAGTAATACTCTCTCAGTTGAGTAATACTCTCTCAGTTTAGTAATATTCTCTCAGTTTAGTCATATTCTCTCAGTTTAGTAATATTCCTTCAGCTCTCTCAGTTTAGTAATATTCTCTCAGTTTAGTAATACTCTCTCAGTTTAGTAATACTCTCTCAGTTGAGTCATACTCTCTCAGTTTAGTAATACTTTCTCAGTTTAGTAATATTCTCTCAGTTTAGTAACACTCTCTCAGTTTAGTAATACTCTCTCAGTTGAATAATACTCTCTCAGTTTAGTAATACTCTCTCAGTTGAGTAATATTCTCTCAGTTTAGTAATACTCTCTCAGATTAGTAATATTCTCTCAGTTTAGTAATATTCTCTCAGTTTAGTAATACTCTCTCAGTTTAGTAATATTCTCTCAGTTTAGTAATACTCTCTCAGTTTAGTAATACTCTCTCAGTCTAGTAACACTCTCTCAGTTTAGTAACACTCTCTCAGTTTAGTAATATTCTCTCAGTTTAGTAATATTCTCTCAGTTTAGTAATACTCTCTCAGTTTAGTAATATTCTCTCAGTTTAGTAATACTCTCTCAGTTTAGTAATACTCTCTCAGTTTAGTAATATTCTCTCAGTTTAGCAATATTCGCTCAGTTTAGTAATACTCTCTCAGTTGAGTAATACTCTCTCAGTTTAGTAATACTCTCTCAGTTTAGTAATACTCTCTCAGTTTAGTAATACTCTCTCAGTTTAGTAAAACTCTCTCAGTTTAGTAATACTCTCTCAGTTGAGTAATAATCTCTCAGTTGAGTAATAATCTCTCAGTCTAGTAACACTCTCTCAGTTTAGTAATATTCTCTCAGTTTAGTAATATTTGCTCAGTTTAGTAATACTCTCTCTGTTGAGTAATACTCTCTCAGTTTAGTAATACTCTCTCAGTTTAGTAATACTCTCTCAGTTTAGTAATACTCTCTCAGTTTAGTAATACTCTCTCAGTTTAGTAATATTCTCTCAGTTTAGTAATAGTCTCTCAGTTTAGGAATACTCTCTCAGTTTAGTAATATTCTCTCAGTTTAGTAATACTCTCTCTCAGTTTAGTAATATTCTCTCAGTTTAGTAATACTCTCTCAGTTTAGTAATATTCTCTCAGTTTAGTAATACTCTCTCAGTTTAGTAATATTCTCTCAGTTTAGTAATATTCTCTCAGTTTAGTAATATTCCTTCAGCTCTCTCAGTTTAGTAATATTCTCTCAGTTTAGTAATATTCTCTCAGTTTAGTATTATTCTCTCAGTTTAGTAATACTGTCTCGGGTTAGTAATACTCTCTCAGTTTAGTAATACTCTCTCAGTCTTGTAATACTCTCTCATCTCTCTCAGTTTAGTAATACTCTCTCAGTTTAGTAACACTCTCTCAGTTTAGTAATACTCTCTCAGTTTAGTAATACTGTCTCAGTTTAGTCATATTCTCTCAGTTTAGTAATATTCCTTCAGCTCTCTCAGTTTAGTAATATTCTCTCAGTTTAGTAATACTCTCTCAGTTTAGTAATACTCTCTCAGTTGAGTTATACTCTCTCAGTTTAGTAATACTCTCTCAGTTTAGTAATATTCTCTCAGTTTAGTAACACTCTCTCAGTTGAGTAATACTCTCTCAGTTGAGTAATACTCTCTCAGTTGAGTAATACTTTCTCAGTTTAGTAATACTCTCTCAGTTGAGTAATATTCTCTCAGTTTAGTAACACTTTCTCAGTTTAGTAATACTCTCTCAGTTGAGTAATACTCTCTCAGTTTAGTAATATTCTCTCAGTTTAGTAATAATCTCTCAGGTCTCTCAGTTTAGTAATACTCTCTCAGTTTAGTAATATTTTCTCAGTTTAGTAATATTCTCTCAGTTTAGTAATACTCTCTCAGTTGAGTAATACTCTCTCAGTCTAGTAATACTCTCTCAGTTTAGTAATACTCTCACAGTTTAGTAATATTCTATCAGTTTAGTAATAATCTCTCAGGTCTCTCAGTTTAGTAATACTCTCTCAGTTTAGTAATATTCTCTCAGTTTAGTAATATTCGCTCAGTTTAATAATACTCTCTCAGTTGAGAAATGCTCTCTCAGTTTAGTAATACTCTCTCAGTTTAGTAATACTCTCTCAGTTTAGTAATACTCTCTCAGTTTAGTAATAATCTCTCAGTCTTGTAATACTCTCTCAGTTTAGTAATACTCTCTCAGTTGAGTAATACTCTCTCAGTTTAGTAATAATCTCTCGGGTTAGTAATACTCTCTCAGTTTAGTAATACTCTCTCAGTTTAGTAATATTTTCTCAGTTTAGTAATACTCTCTCAGTTTAGTAATACTCTCTCAGTTTAGTAATACTCTCTCAGTTTAGTAATACTCTCTCAGTTTAGTAATACTCTCTCAGTTTAGTAAAACTCTCTCAGTTTAGTAATACTCTCTCAGTTGAGTAATAATCTCTCAGTTGAGTATTAATCTCTCAGTCTAGTAACACTCTCTCAGTTTAGTAATATTCTCTCAGTTTAGTAATATTCTCTCAGTTTAGTAATACTCTCTCAGTTGAGTAATACTCTCTCCGTTTAGTAATACTCTCTCCGTTTAGTAATACTCTCTCAGTTTAGTAATACTCTCTCAGTTTAGTAAAACTCTCTCAGTTTAGTAATACTCTCTCAGTTGAGTAATAATCTCTCAGTTGAGTAATAATCTCTCAGTCTAGTAACACTCTCTCAGTTTAGTAATACTCTCTCAGTTTAGTAATATTCTCTCAGTTTAGTAATAATCTCTCAGTTTAGTAATAGTCTCTCAGTTTAGTAATACTCTCTCAGTTTAGTAATATTCTCTCAGTTTAGTAATATTCCTTCAGCTCTCTCAGTTTAGTAATATTCTCTCAGTTTAGTAATACTCTCTCAGTTTAGTAATATTCTCTCAGTTTAGTAATATTCTCTCAGTTTAGTAATACTCTCTCAGTTTAGTAATATTCTCTCAGTTTAGTAATATTCTCTCAGTTTAGTAATATTCCTTCAGCTCTCTCAGTTTAGTAATATTCTCTCAGTTTAGTAATATCCTCTCAGTTTAGTAATATTCTCTCAGTTTAGTAATACTATCTCGGGTTAGTAATACTCTCTCAGTTTAGTAAAACTCTCTCAGTTTAGTAATACTCTCTCAGTCTTGTAATACTCTCTCAGCTCTCTCAGTTTAGTAATACTCTCTCAGTTTAGTAACACTCTCTCAGTTTAGTAATATTCTTTCAGTTTAGTAATATTCCTTCAGCTCTCTCAGTTTAGTAATACTCTCTCAGTTTAGTAATATTCTCTCAGTTTAGTAATAATCTCTGTTTAGTAATAGTCTCTCAGTTTAGTAATACTCTCTCAGTTTAGTAATATTCTCTCAGTTTAGTAATATTCCTTCAGCTCTCTCAGTTTAGTAATATTCTCTCAGTTTAGTAATACTCTCTCAGTTTAGTAATATTCTCTCAGTTTAGTAATATTCTCTCAGTTTAGTAATACTCTCTCAGTTTAGTAATATTCTCTCAGTTTAGTAATATTCTCTCAGTTTAGTAATATTCCTTCAGCTCTCTCAGTTTAGTAATATTCTCTCAGTTTAGTAATATTCTCTCAGTTTAGTAATATTCTCTCAGTTTAGTAATACTATCTCGGGTTAGTAATACTCTCTCAGTTTAGTAAAACTCTCTCAGTTTAGTAATACTCTCTCAGTCTTGTAATACTCTCTCAGCTCTCTCAGTTTAGTAATACTCTCTCAGTTTAGTAACACTCTCTCAGTTTAGTAATATTCTTTCAGTTTAGTAATATTCCTTCAGCTCTCTCAGTTTAGTAATATTCTCTCAGTTTAGTAATACTCTCTCAGTTTAGTAATATTCTCTCAGTTTAGTAATACTCTCTCAGTTTAGTAATATTCTCTCAGTTTAGTAATATTCTCTCAGTTTAGTAATATTCCTTCAGCTCTCTCAGTTTAGTAATATTCTCTCAGTTTAGTAATATTCTCTCAGTTTAGTAATATTCTCTCAGTTTAGTAATACTCTCTCGGGTTAGTAATACTCTCTCAGTTTAGTAACACTCTCTCAGTTTAGTAATACTCTCTCAGTTTAGTAATATTCTCTCAGTTTAGTCATATTCTCTCAGTTTAGTAAAATTCCTTCAGCTCTCTCAGTTTAGTAATATTCTCTCAGTTTAGTAATACTCTCTCAGTTTAGTAATACTCTCTCAGTTGAGTTATACTCTCTCAGTTTAGTAATACTTTCTCAGTTTAGTAATATTCTCTCAGTTTAGTAACACTCTCTCAGTTGAGTAATACTCTCTCAGTTGAGTCATATTCTCTCAGTTTAGTAATATTCCTTCAGCTCTCTCAGTTTAGTAATATTCTCTCAGTTTAGTAATACTCTCTCAGTTAAGTAATACTCTCTCAGTTGAGTCATACTCTCTCAGTTTGGTAATACTTTCTCAGTTTAGTAATATTCTCTCAGTTTAGTAACACTCTCTCAGTTTAGTAACACTCTCTCAGTTGAGTAATACTCTCTCAGTTTAGTAATACTCTCTCAGTTGAGTAATATTCTCTCAGTTTAGTAACACTTTCTCAGTTTAGTAATAATCTCTCAGTTGAGTAATACTCTCTCAGTTTAGTAATATTCTCTCAGTTTAGTAATATTTTCTCAGTTTAGTAATATTCTCTCAGTTTAGTAATACTCTCTCAGTTGAGTAATACTCTCTCAGTCTAGTAACACTCTCTCAGTTTAGTAATATTCTCTCAGTTTAGAAATATTCTCTCAGTTTAGTAATATTCTCTCAGTTTAGTAATACTCTCTCGGGTTAGTAATACTCTCTCAGTTTAGTAACACTCTCTCAGTTTAGTAATACTCTCTCAGTTTAGTAATATTCTCTCAGTTTAGTCATATTCTCTCAGTTTAGTAATATTCCTTCAGCTCTCTCAGTTTAGTAATATTCTCTCAGTTTAGTAATACTCTCTCAGTTTAGTAATACTCTCTCAGTTGAGTTATACTCTCTCAGTTTAGTAATACTTTCTCAGTTTAGTAATATTCTCCCAGTTTAGTAACACTCTCTCAGTTGAGTAATACTCTCTCAGTTGAGTAATACTCTCTCAGTTTAGTAATATTCTCTCAGTTTAGTCATATTCTCTCAGTTTAGTAATATTCCTTCAGCTCTCTCAGTTTAGTAATATTCTCTCAGTTTAGTAATACTCTCTCAGTTTAGTAATACTCTCTCAGTTGAGTCATACTCCTTCAGTTTAGTAATACTTTCTCAGTTTAGTAATATTCTCTCAGTTTAGTAACACTCTCTCAGTTTAGTAACACTCTCTCAGTTGAGTAATACTCTCTCAGTTTAGTAATACTCTCTCAGTTGAGTAATATTCTCTCAGTTTAGTAACACTCTCTCAGTTTAGTAATACTCTCTCAGATTAGTAATATTCTCTCAGTTTAGTAATATTCTCTCAGTTTAGTAATACTCTCTCAGTTTAGTAATATTCTCTCAGTTTAGTAATACTCTCTCAGTTTAGTAATACTCTCTCAGTTTAGTAATATTCTTTCAGTTTAGTAATATTCTCTCAGTTTAGTAATACTCTCTCAGTTTAGTAATAATCTCTCAGTTTAGTAATATTTTCTCAGTTTAGTAATATTCTCTCAGTTTAGTAATATTCTCTCAGTTTAGTAATACTCTCTCAGTTTAGTAATATTTTCTCAGTTTAGTAATATTCTCTCAGTTTAGTAATATTCCTTCAGCTCTCTCAGTTTAGTAATATTCCCTCAGTTTAGTAATACTCTCTCAGTTTAGTAATATTCTCTCAGTTAAGTAATACTCTCTCAGTTTAGTAATATTCTCTCAGTTTAGTAATACTCTCTCAGTTTAGTAATATTCTCTCAGTTTAGTAATATCCTCTCAGTTTAGTAATATTCTCTCAGTTTAGTAATAATCTCTCAGGTCTCTCAGTTTAGTAATACTCTCTCAGTTTAGTAATATTTTCTCAGTTTAGTAATATTCTCTCAGTTTAGCAATACTCTCTCAGTTGAGTAATACTCTCTCAGTCTAGTAACACTCTCTCAGTTTAGTAACACTCTCTCAGTTTAGTAATATTCTCTCAGTTTAGTAATATTCTCTCAGTTTAGTAATACTCTCTCAGTTTAGTAATACTCTCTCAGTTTAGTAAAACTCTCTCAGTTTAGTAATACTCTCTCAGTTGAGTAATAATCTCTCAGTTGAGTAATAATCTCTCAGTCTAGTAACACTCTCTCAGTTTAGTAATATTCTCTCAGTTTAGTAATATTCGCTCAGTTTAGTAATACTCTCTCAGTTGAGTAATAATCTCTCCGTTTAGTAATACTCTCTCCGTTTAGTAATACTCTCTCAGTTTAGTAATACTCTCTCAGTTTAGTAAAACTCTCTCAGTTTAGTAATACTCTCTCAGTTGAGTAATAATCTCTCAGTTGAGTAATAATCTCTCAGTCTAGTAACACTCTCTCAGTTTAGTAATACTCTCTCAGTTTAGTAATATTCTCTCAGTTTAGTAATAATCTCTCAGTTTAGTAATAGTCTCTCAGTTTAGTAATACTCTCTCAGTTTAGTAATATTCTCTCAGTTTAGTAATATTCCTTCAGCTCTCTCAGTTTAGTAATATTCTCTCAGTTTAGTAATACTCTCTCAGTTTAGTAATATTCTCTCAGTTTAGTAATACTCTCTCAGTTTAGTAATATTCTCTCAGTTTAGTAATATTCTCTCAGTTTAGTAATACTCTCTCGGGTTAGTAATACTCTCTCAGTTTAGTAATACTCTCTCAGTCTTGTAATACTCTCTCAGCTCTCTCAGTTTAGTAATACTCTCTCAGTTTAGTAACACTCTCTCAGTTTAGTAATACTCTCTCAGTTTAGTAATACTGTCTCAGTTTAGTCATATTCTCTCAGTTTAGTAATATTCCTTCAGCTCTCTCAGTTTAGTAATATTCTCTCAGTTTAGTAATATTCTCTCAGTTTAGTAACACTCTCTCAGTTGAGTAATACTCTCTCAGTTGAGTAATACTCTCTCAGTTGAGTAATACTCTCTCAGTTGAGTAATACTCTCTCAGTTGAGTAATATTCTGTCAGTTTAGTAACACTTTCTCAGTTTAGTAATACTCTCTCAGTTGAGAAATACTCTCTCAGTTTAGTAATATTCTCTCAGTTTAGTAATAATCTCTCAGGTCTCTCAGTTTAGTAATACTCTCTCAGTTTAGTAATATTTTCTCAGTTTAGTAATATTCGCTCAGTTTAGTAATACTCTCTCAGTTGAGTAATACTCTCTCAGTTTAGTAATATTCTCTCAGTTTAGTAATATTCTCTCAGTTTAGTAATATTCTCTCAGTTTAGTAATATTCTCTCAGTTTAGTAATATTCTCTCAGTTTAGTAATACTCTCTCAGTTTCGTAACACTCTCTCAGTTTAGTAATACTCTCTCAGTTTAGTAATACTGTCTCAGTTTAGTCATATTCTCTCAGTTTAGTAATATTCCTTCAGCTCTCTCAGTTTAGTAATATTCTCTCAGTTTAGTAATATTCTCTCAGTTTAGTAATACTCTCTCAGTTGAGTTATACTCTCTCAGTTTAGTAATACTCTCTCAGTTTAGTAATAATCTCTCAGTTTAGTAATATTTTCTCAGTTTAGTAATATTCTCTCAGTTTAGTAATATTCTCTCAGTTTAGTAATACTCTCTCAGTTTAGTAATATTTTCTCAGTTTAGTAATATTCTCTCAGTTTAGTAATATTCCTTCAGCTCTCTCAGTTTAGTAATATTCCCTCAGTTTAGTAATACTCTCTCAGTTTAGTAATATTCTCTCAGTTTAGTAATACTCTCTCAGTTTAGTAATATTCTCTCAGTTTAGTAATACTCTCTCAGTTTAGTAATATTCTCTCAGTTTAGTAATATCCTCTCAGTTTAGTAATATTCTCTCAGTTTAGTAATAATCTCTCAGGTCTCTCAGTTTAGTAATACTCTCTCAGTTTAGTAATATTTTCTCAGTTTAGTAATATTCTCTCAGTTTAGTAATACTCTCTCAGTTGAGTAATACTCTCTCAGTCTAGTAACACTCTCTCAGTTTAGTAACACTCTCTCAGTTTAGTAATATTCTCTCAGTTTAGTAATATTCTCTCAGTTTAGTAATACTCTCTCAGTTTAGTAATACTCTCTCAGTTTAGTAAAACTCTCTCAGTTTAGTAATACTCTCTCAGTTGAGTAATAATCTCTCAGTTGAGTAATAATCTCTCAGTCTAGTAACACTCTCTCAGTTTAGTAATATTCTCTCAGTTTAGTAATATTCGCTCAGTTTAGTAATACTCTCTCAGTTGAGTAATACTCTCTCCGTTTAGTAATACTCTCTCCGTTTAGTAATACTCTCTCAGTTTAGTAATACTCTCTCAGTTTAGTAAAACTCTCTCAGTTTAGTAATACTCTCTCAGTTGAGTAATAATCTCTCAGTTGAGTAATAATATCGCAGTCTAGTAACACTCTCTCAGTTTAGTAATACTCTCTCAGTTTAGTAATATTCTCTCAGTTTAGTAATAATCTCTCAGTTTAGTAATAGTCTCTCAGTTTAGTAATACTCTCTCAGTTTAGTAATATTCTCTCAGTTTAGTAATATTCCTTCAGCTCTCTCAGTTTAGTAATATTCTCTCAGTTTAGTAATACTCTCTCAGTTTAGTAATATTCTCTCAGTTTAGTAATACTCTCTCAGTTTAATAATATTCTCTCAGTTTAGTAATATTCTCTCAGTTTAGTAATATTCCTTCAGCTCTCTCAGTTTAGTAATATTCTCTCAGTTTAGTAATATTCTCTCAGTTTAGTAATATTCTCTCAGTTTAGTAATACTCTCTCGGGTTAGTAATACTCTCTCAGTTTAGTAATACTCTCTCAGTCTTGTAATACTCTCTCAGCTCTCTCAGTTTAGTAATACTCTCTCAGTTTAGTAACACTCTCTCAGTTTAGTAATACTCTCTCAGTTTAGTAATACTGTCTCAGTTTAGTCATATTCTCTCAGTTTAGTAATATTCCTTCAGCTCTCTCAGTTTAGTAATATTCTCTCAGTTTAGTAATACTCTCTCAGTTTAGTAATACTCTCTCAGTTGAGTTATACTCTCTCAGTTTAGTAATACTCTCTCAGTTTAGTAATATTCTCTCAGTTTAGTAACACTCTCTCAGTTGAGTAATACTCTCTCAGTTGAGTAATACTCTCTCAGTTGAGTAATACTCTCTCAGTTTAGTAATACTCTCTCAGTTGAGTAATATTCTCTCAGTTTAGTAACACTTTCTCAGTTTAGTAATACTCTCTCAGTTGAGTAATACTCTCTCAGTTTAGTAATATTCTCTCAGTTTAGTAATAATCTCTCAGTTCTCTCAGTTTAGTAATACTCTCTCAGTTTAGTAATATTCTCTCAGTTTAGTAATATTCGCTCAGTTTAGTAATACTCTCTCAGTTGAGTAATACTCTCTCAGTTTAGTAATATTCTCTCAGTTTAGTAATATTCTCTCAGTTTAGTAATATTCCTTCAGCTCTCTCAGTTTAGTAATATTCTCTCAGTTTAGTAATATTCTCTCAGTTTAGTAATATTCTCTCAGTTTAGTAATACTCTCTCGGGTTAGTAATACTCTCTCAGTTTAGTAATACTCTCTCAGTCTTGTAATACTCTCTCAGCTCTCTCAGTTTAGTAATACTCTCTCAGTTTAGTAACACTCTCTCAGTTTAGTAATACTCTCTCAGTTTAGTAATACTGTCTCAGTTTAGTCATATTCTCTCAGTTTAGTAATATTCCTTCAGCTCTCTCAGTTTAGTAATATTCTCTCAGTTTAGTAATACTCTCTCAGTTTAGTAATACTCTCTCAGTTTAGTAATATTCTCTCAGTTTAGTAACACTCTCTCAGTTGAGTAATACTCTCTCAGTTTAGTAATATTTTCTCAGTTTAGTAATATTCTCTCAGTCTAGTAATACTCTCTCAGTTTAGTAATACTCTCACAGTTTAGTAATATTCTCTCAGTTTAGTAATAATCTCTCAGGTCTCTCAGTTTAGTAATACTCTCTCAGTTTAGTAATACACTCTCAGTTTAGTAATACTCTCTCAGTTTAGTAATACTCTCTCAGTCTTGTAATACTCTCTCAGTTTAGTAATACTCTCTCAGTTGAGTAATACTCTCTCAGTTTAGTAATACTCTCTCGGGTTAGTAATACTCTCTCAGTTTAGTAATACTCTCTCAGTTTAGTAATATTTTCTCAGTTTAGTAATACTCTCTCAGTTTAGTAATACTCTCTCAGTTTAGTAATACTCTCTCAGTTTAGTAATACTCTCTCAGTTTAGTAATACTCTCTCAGTTTAGTAAAACTCTCTCAGTTTAGTAATACTCTCTCAGTTGAGTAATAATCTCTCAGTTGAGTAATAATCTCTCAGTCTAGTAACACTCTCTCAGTTTAGTAATATTCTCTCAGTTTAGTAATATTCTCTCAGTTTAGTAACACTCTCTCAGTTGAGTAATACTCTCTCAGTTGAGTAATACTCTCTCAGTTGAGTAATACTCTCTCAGTTTAGTAATACTCTCTCAGTTGAGTAATATTCTCTCAGTTTAGTAACACTTTCTCAGTTTAGTAATAATTTCTCAGTTGAGTAATACTCTCTCAGTTTAGTAATATTCTCTCAGTTTAGTAATAATCTCTCAGGTCTCTCAGTTTAGTAATACTCTCTCAGTTTAGTAATATTTTCTCAGTTTAGTAATATTCTCTCAGTTTAGTAATACTCTCTCAGTTGAGTAATACTCTCTCAGTCTAGTAATACTCTCTCAGTTTAGTAATACTCTCTCAGTTTAGTAATATTCTCTCAGTTTAGTAATAATCTCACAGGTCTCTCAGTTTAGTAATACTCTCTCAGTTTAGTAATATTCTCTCAGTTTAGTAATATTCGCTCAGTTTAGTAATACTCTCTCAGTTGAGAAATACTCTCTCAGTTTAGTAATACTCTCTCAGTTTAGTAATACACTCTCAGTTTAGTAATACTCTCTCAGTTTAGTAATAATCTCTCAGTCTTGTAATACTCTCTCAGTTTAGTAATACTCTCTCAGTTGAGTAATACTCTCTCAGTTTAGTAATAATCTCTCGGGTTAGTAATACTCTCTCAGTTTAGTAATACTCTCTCAGTTTAGTAATATTTTCTCAGTTTAGTAATACTCTCTCAGTTTAGTAATACTCTCTCAGTTGAGTAATACTCTCTCAGTTTAGTAATACTCTCTCAGTTTAGTAATACTCTCTCAGTTTAGTAATACTCTCTCAGTTTAGTAAAACTCTCTCAGTTTAGTAATACTCTCTCAGTTGAGTAATAATCTCTCAGTTGAGTAATAATCTCTCAGTCTAGTAACACTCTCTCAGTTTAGTAATATTCTCTCAGTTTAGTAATATTCTCTCAGTTTAGTAATACTCTCTCATTTGAGTAATACTCTCTCAGTTTAGTAATATTCTCTCCGTTTAGTAATACTCTCTCAGTTTAGTAATACTCTCTCAGTTTAGTAAAACTCTCTCAGTTTAGTAATACTCTCTCAGTTGAGTAATAATCTCTCAGTTGAGTAATAATCTCTCAGTCTAGTAACACTCTCTCAGTTTAGTAATACTCTCTCAGTTTAGTAATATTCTCTCAGTTTAGTAATAATCTCTCAGTTTAGTAATAGTCTCTCAGTTTAGTAATACTCTCTCAGTTTAGTAATATTCTCTCAGTTTAGTAATATTCCTTCAGCTCTCTCAGTTTAGTAATATTCTCTCAGTTTAGTAATACTCTCTCAGTTTAGTAATATTCTCTCAGTTTAGTAATACTCTCTCAGTTTAGTAATATTCTCTCAGTTTAGTAATATTCTCTCAGTTTAGTAATATTCCTTCAGCTCTCTCAGTTTAGTAATATTCTCTCAGTTTAGTAATATTCTCTCAGTTTAGTAATATTCTCTCAGTTTAGTAATACTCTCTCGGGTTAGTAATACTCTCTCAGTTTAGTAATACTCTCTCAGTCTTGTAATACTCTCTCAGCTCTCTCAGTTTAGTAATACTCTCTCAGTTTAGTAACACTCTCTCAGTTTAGTAATACTCTCTCAGTTTAGTAATACTGTCTCAGTTTAGTCATATTCTCTCAGTTTAGTAATATTCCTTCAGCTCTCTCAGTTTAGTAATATTCTCTCAGTTTAGTAATACTCTCTCAGTTTAGTAATACTCTCTCAGTTGAGTTATACTCTCTCAGTTTAGTAATACTCTCTCAGTTTAGTAATATTCTCTCAGTTTAGTAACACTCTCTCAGTTGAGCAATACTCTCTCAGTTGAGTAATACTCTCTCAGTTGAGTAATACTCTCTCAGTTTAGTAATACTCTCTCAGTTGAGTAATATTCTCTCAGTTTAGTAACACTTTCTCAGTTTAGTAATACTCTCTCAGTTGAGTAATACTCTCTCAGTTTAGTAATATTCTCTCAGTTTAGTAATAATCTCTCAGGTCTCTCAGTTTAGTAATACTCTCTCAGTTTAGTAATATTTTCTCAGTTTAGTAATATTCGCTCAGTTTAGTAATACTCTCTCAGTTGAGTAATACTCTCTCAGTTTAGTAATATTCTCTCAGTTTAGTAATATTCTCTCAGTTTAGTAATATTCCTTCAGCTCTCTCAGTTTAGTAATATTCTCTCAGTTTAGTAATATTCTCTCAGTTTAGTAATATTCTCTCAGTTTAGTAATACTCTCTCGGGTTAGTAATACTCTCTCAGTTTAGTAATACTCTCTCAGTTTAGTAACACTCTCTCAGTTTAGTAATACTCTCTCAGTTTAGTAATACTGTCTCAGTTTAGTCATATTCTCTCAGTTTAGTAATATTCCTTCAGCTCTCTCAGTTTAGTAATATTCTCTCAGTTTAGTAATACTCTCTCAGTTTAGTAATACTCTCTCAGTTTAGTAATATTCTCTCAGTTTAGTAACACTCTCTCAGTTGAGTAATACTCTCTCAGTTGAGTAATACTCTCTCAGTTGAGTAATACTCTTACAGTTTAGTAATACTCTCTCAGTTGAGTAATATTCTCTCAGTTTAGTAACACTTTCTCAGTTTAGTAATACTCTCTCAGTTGAGTAATACTCTCTCAGTTTAGTAATATTCTCTCAGTTTAGTAATAATCTCTCAGGTCTCTCAGTTTAGTAATACTCTCTCAGTTTAGTAATATTTTCTCAGTTTAGTAATATTCTCTCAGTTTAGTAATACTCTCTCAGTTGAGTAATACTCTCTCAGTCTAGTAATACTCTCTCAGTTTAGTAATACTCTCACAGTTTAGTAATATTCTCTCAGTTTAGTAATAATCTCTCAGGTCTCTCAGTTTAGTA
This sequence comes from Salvelinus alpinus, assembly GCF_045679555.1. Taxonomy (NCBI): domain Eukaryota; kingdom Metazoa; phylum Chordata; class Actinopteri; order Salmoniformes; family Salmonidae; genus Salvelinus; species Salvelinus alpinus. Next base: position 53,528,773 of record NC_092103.1, on the reverse strand, counting down.
ATACTCTCTCAGTTTAGTAATATTCTCTCAGTTTAGTAATATTCGCTCAGTTTAGTAATACTCTCTCAGTTGAGAAATACTCTCTCAGTTTAGTAATACTCTCTCAGTTTAGTAATACACTCTCAGTTTAGTAATACTCTCTCAGTTTAGTAATAATCTCTCAGTCTTGTAATACTCTCTCAGTTTAGTAATAATCTCTCGGGTTAGTAATACTCTCTCAGTTTAGTAATACTCTCTCAGTTTAGTAATATTTTCTCAGTTTAGTAATACTCTCTCAGTTTAGTAATACTCTCTCAGTTGAGTAATACTCTCTCAGTTTAGTAATACTCTCTCAGTTTAGTAATACTCTCTCAGTTTAGTAATACTCTCTCAGTTTAGTAAAACTCTCTCAGTTTAGTAATACTCTCTCAGTTGAGTAATAATGTCTCAGTTGAGTAATAATCTCTCAGTCTAGTAACACTCTCTCAGTTTAGTAATATTCTCTCAGTTTAGTAATATTCGCTCAGTTTAGTAATACTCTCTCATTTGAGTAATACTCTCTCAGTTTAGTAATACTCTCTCAGTTTAGTAATACTCTCTCAGTTTAGTAATACTCTCTCAGTTTAGTAAAACTCTCTCAGTTTAGTAATACTCTCTCAGTTGAGTAATAATCTCTCAGTTGAGTAATAATCTCTCAGTCTAGTAACACTCTCTCAGTTTAGTAATACTCTCTCAGTTTAGTAATATTCTCTCAGTTTAGTAATAATCTCTCAGTTTAGTAATAGTCTCTCAGTTTAGTAATACTGTCTCAGTTTAGTAATATTCTCTCAGTTTAGTAATATTCCTTCAGCTCTCTCAGTTTAGTAATATTCTCTCAGTTTAGTAATACTCTCTCAGTTTAGTAATATTCTCTCAGTTTAGTAATACTCTCTCAGTTTAGTAATATTCTCTCAGTTTAGTAATATTCTCTCAGTTTAGTAATATTCCTTCAGCTCTCTCAGTTTAGTAATATTCTCTCAGTTTAGTAATATTCTCTCAGTTTAGTAATACTCTCTCGGGTTAGTAATACTCTCTCAGTTTAGTAATACTCTCTCAGTCTTGTAATACTCTCTCAGCTCTCTCAGTTTAGTAATACTCTCTCAGTTTAGTAACACTCTCTCAGTTTAGTAATACTCTCTCAGTTTAGTAATACTGTCTCAGTTTAGTCATATTCTCTCAGTTTAGTAATATTCCTTCAGCTCTCTCAGTTTAGTAATATTCTCTCAGTTTAGTAATACTCTCTCAGTTTAGTAATATTCTCTCAGTTGAGTTATACTCTCTCAGTTTAGTAATACTCTCTCAGTTTAGTAATATTCTCTCAGTTTAGTAACACTCTCTCAGTTGAGTAATACTCTCTCAGTTGAGTAATACTCTCTCAGTTGAGTAATACTCTCTCAGTTTAGTAATACTCTCTCAGTTGAGTAATATTCTCTCAGTTTAGTAACACTTTCTCAGTTTAGTAATACTCTCTCAGTTGAGTAATACTCTCTCAGTTTAGTAATATTCTCTCAGTTTAGTAATAATCTCTCAGGTCTCTCAGTTTAGTAATACTCTCTCAGTTTAGTAATATTTTCTCAGTTTAGTAATATTCGCTCAGTTTAGTAATACTCTCTCAGTTGAGTAATACTCTCTCAGTTTAGTAATATTCTCTCAGTTTAGTAATATTCTCTCAGTTTAGTAATATTCCTTCAGCTCTCTCAGTTTAGTAATATTCTCTCAGTTTAGTAATATTCTCTCAGTTTAGTAATATTCTCTCAGTTTTTGTAATACTCTCTCGGGTTAGTAATACTCTCTCAGTTTAGTAATACTCTCTCAGTTTAGTAACACTCTCTCAGTTTAGTAATACTCTCTCAGTTTAGTAATACTGTCTCAGTTTAGTCATATTCTCTCAGTTTAGTAATATTCCTTCAGCTCTCTCAGTTTAGTAATATTCTCTCAGTTTAGTAATACTCTCTCAGTTTAGTAATACTCTCTCAGTTTAGTAATATTCTCTCAGTTTAGTAACACTCTCTCAGTTGAGTAATACTCTCTCAGTTGAGTAATACTCTCTCAGTTGAGTAATACTCTCTCAGTTTAGTAATACTCTCTCAGTTGAGTAATATTCTCTCAGTTTAGTAACACTTTCTCAGTTTAGTAATACTCTCTCAGTTTAGTAATACTCTCTCAGTTTAGTAATACTCTCTCAGTTTAGTAATAATCTCTCAGGTCTCTCAGTTTAGTAATACTCTCTCAGTTTAGTAATATTTTCTCAGTTTAGTAATATTCTCTCAGTTTAGTAATACTCTCTCAGTTGAGTAATACTCTCTCAGTCTAGTAATACTCTCTCAGTTTAGTAATACTCTCACAGTTTAGTAATATTCTCTCAGTTTAGTAATAATCTCTCAGGTCTCTCAGTTTAGTAATACTCTCTCAGTTTAGTAATATTCTCTCAGTTTAGTAATATTCTCTCAGTTTAGTAATATTCTCTCAGTTTAGTAATACTCTCTCAGTTTAGTAATACTCTCTCAGTTTAGTAATACACTCTCAGTTTAGTAATACTCTCTCAGTTTAGTAATACTCTCTCAGTCTTGTAATACTCTCTCAGTTTAGTAATACTCTCTCAGTTGAGTAATACTCTCTCAGTTTAGTAATACTCTCTCGGGTTAGTAATACTCTCTCAGTTTAGTAATACTCTCTCAGTTTAGTAATATTTTCTCAGTTTAGTAATACTCTCTCAGTTTAGTAATACTCTCTCAGTTGAGTAATACTCTCTCAGTTTAGTAATACTCTCTCAGTTTAGTAATACTCTCTCAGTTTAGTAATACTCTCTCAGTTTAGTAAAACTCTCTCAGTTTAGTAATACTCTCTCAGTTGAGTAATAATCTCTAAGTTGAGTAATAATCTCTCAGTCTAGTAACACTCTCTCAGTTTAGTAATATTCTCTCAGTTTAGTAATATTCGCTCAGTTTAGTAATACTCTCTCATTTGAGTAATACTCTCTCCGTTTAGTAATACTCTCTCCGTTTAGTAATACTCTCTCAGTTTAGTAATACTCTCTCAGTTTAGTAAAACTCTCTCAGTTTAGTAATACTCTCTCAGTTGAGTAATAATCTCTCAGTTGAGTAATAATCTCTCAGTCTAGTAACACTCTCTCAGTTTAGTAATACTCTCTCAGTTTAGTAATATTCTCTCAGTTTAGTAATAATCTCTCAGTTTAGTAATAGTCTCTCAGTTTAGTAATACTCTCTCAGTTTAGTAATATTCTCTCAGTTTAGTAATATTCCTTCAGCTCTCTCAGTTTAGTAATATTCTCTCAGTTTAGTAATACTCTCTCAGTTTAGTAATATTCTCTCAGTTTAGTAATACTCTCTCAGTTTAGTAATATTCTCTCAGTTTAGTAATATTCTCTCAGTTTAGTAATATTCCTTCAGCTCTCTCAGTTTAGTAATATTCTCTCAGTTTAGTAATATTCTCTCAGTTTAGTAATATTCTCTCAGTTTAGTAATACTCTCTCGGGTTAGTAATACTCTCTCAGTTTAGTAATACTCTCTCAGTCTTGTAATACTCTCTCAGCTCTCTCAGTTTAGTAATACTCTCTCAGTTTAGTAACACTCTCTCAGTTTAGTAATACTCTCTCAGTTTAGTAATACTGTCTCAGTTTAGTCATATTCTCTCAGTTTAGTAATATTCCTTCAGCTCTCTCAGTTTAGTAATATTCTCTCAGTTTAGTAATACTCTCTCAGTTTAGTAATACTCTCTCAGTTGAGTTATACTCTCTCAGTTTAGTAATACTCTCTCAGTTTAGTAATATTCTCTCAGTTTAGTAACACTCTCTCAGTTGAGTAATACTCTCTCAGTTTAGTAATACTCTCTCAGTTGAGTAATATTCTCTCAGTTGAGTAATACTCTCTCAGTTTAGTAATAATCTCTCAGGTCTCTCAGTTTAGTAATACTCTCTCAGTTTAGTAATAATCTCTCAGTTGAGTAATAATCTCTCAGTCTAGTAACACTCTCTCAGTTTAGTAATACTCTCTCAGTTTAGTAATATTCTCTCAGTTTAGTAATAATCTCTCAGTTTAGTAATAGTCTCTCAGTTTAGTAATACTCTCTCAGTTTAGTAATATTCTCTCAGTTTAGTAATATTCCTTCAGCTCTCTCAGTTTAGTAATATTCTCTCAGTTTAGTAATACTCTCTCAGTTTAGTAATATTCTCTCAGTTTAGTAATACTCTCTCAGTTTAGTAATATTCTCTCAGTTTAGTAATATTCTCTCAGTTTAGTAATATTCCTTCAGCTCTCTCAGTTTAGTAATATTCTCTCAGTTTAGTAATATTCTCTCAGTTTAGTAATATTCTCTCAGTTTAGTAATACTCTCCCGGGTTAGTAATACTCTCTCAGTTTAGTAATACTCTCTCAGTCTTGTAATACTCTCTCAGCTCTCTCAGTTTAGTAATACTCTCTCAGTTTAGTAACACTCTCTCAGTTTAGTAATACTCTCTCAGTTTAGTAATACTGTCTCAGTTTAGTCATATTCTCTCAGTTTAGTAATATTCCTTCAGCTCTCTCAGTTTAGTAATATTCTCTCAGTTTAGTAATACTCTCTCAGTTGAGTTATACTCTCTCAGTTTAGTAATACTCTCTCAGTTTAGTAATATTCTCTCAGTTTAGTAACACTCTCTCAGTTGAGTAATACTCTCTCAGTTGAGTAATACTCTCTCAGTTGAGTAATACTCTCTCAGTTTAGTAATACTCTCTCAGTTGAGTAATATTCTCTCAGTTTAGTAACACTTTCTCAGTTTAGTAATACTCTCTCAGTTGAGTAATACTCTCTCAGTTGAGTAATACTCTCTCAGTTTAGTAATACTCTCTCAGTTTAGTAATATTTTCTCAGTTTAGTAATATTCTCTCAGTTTAGTAATACTCTCTCAGTTGAGTAATACTCTCTCAGTCTAGTAATACTCTCTCAGTTTAGTAATACTCTCTCAGTTTAGTAATACTCTCTCAGTTTAGTAATAATCTCTCAGGTCTCTCAGTTTAGTAATACTCTCTCAGTTTAGTAATATTCTCTCAGTTTAGTAATACTCTCTCAGTTTAGTAATACTCTCTCAGTTTAGTAATACTCTCTCAGTTTAGTAATACTCTCTCAGTTTAGTAATACTCGCTCAGTTTAGTAATACTCTCTCAGTTTAGTAATACTCTCTCAGTTTAGTAATACTCTCTCAGTTTAGTAATACTCTCTCAGTTTAGTAATACTCTCTCGGGTTAGTAATACTCTCTCAGTTTAGTAATACTCTCTCAGTTTAGTAATATTTTCTCAGTTTAGTAATACTCTCTCAGTTTAGTAATACTCTCTCAGTTGAGTAATACTCTCTCAGTTTAGTAATACTCTCTCAGTTTAGTAATATTCTCTCAGTTTAGTAATATTCGCTCAGTTTAGTAATACTCTCTCAGTTGAGAAATACTCTCTCAGTTTAGTAATACTCTCTTAGTTTAGTAATACTCTCTCAGTTTATTAATACTCTCTCAGTTTAGTAATACTCTCTCAGTTTAGTAATATTTTCTCAGTTTAGTAATACTCTCTCAGTTTAGTAATACTCTCTCAGTTGAGTAATAATCTCTCAGTTTAGTGATACTCTCTCAGTTTAGTAATACTCTCTCAGTTTAGTAATACTCTCTCAGTTTAGTAAAACTCTCTCAGTTTAGTAATACTCTCTCAGTTGAGTAATAATCTCTCAGTTGAGTAATAATCTCTCAGTCTAGTAACACTCTCTCAGTTTAGTAATATTCTCTCAGTTTAGTAATATTCGCTCAGTTTAGTAATACTCTCTCAGTTTATTTTATTTATTTATTTAACCTTTATTTAACCAGGTAGGCAAATTGAGAACACGTTCTCATTTACAATTGCGACCTGGCCAAGATAAAGCAAAGCAGTTCGACACATACAACAACACATAGTTACACATGGAGTAAAACAAACATATAGTCAATAATACAGTGAAAAAAAAAATAAGTCTATATACAATGTGAGCAAGTGAGGTGAGATAAGGGAGGTGAAGGCAAACAAATATATGTATAAATAAATAAAAATATAAAAGGCCATGGAGGCGAAGTGAGTACAACACAGCAAGTAAAATAAAAACTAAAAAAACAATGGAATGGTTGGTTTGCAGTGGAAGAAAGTGCAAAGTAGAGACAGAAATAATGGGGTGCAAAGGAGCAAAATAAATTAATAAATAAATACAGTAGGTAAAGAGGTAGTTGTTTGGGCTAAATTGTAGATGGGTTATATACAGGTGCAGTAATCTATGAGCTGCTCTGACAGCTGGTGCTTAAAGCTAGTGAGGGAGATAGGTGTTTCCAGTTTCAGAGATTTTTGTAGTTCGTTCCAGTCATTGGCAGCAGAGAACTGGAAGGAGAGGCGTCCAAAGGAAGAATTGGTTTTGGGGGTGACTAGAGAGATATACCTGCTGGAGCGCGTGCTACAGGTAGGTGCTGCTATGGTGACCAGCGAGCTGAGATAAGGGGGGACTTTACCTAGCAGGGTCTTGTAGATGACCTGGAACCAGTGGGTTTGGCGACGAGTATGAAGCGAGGGCCAGCCAACGAGAGTGTACAGGTCGCAGTGGTGGGTAGTATATGGGGCTTTGGTGACAAAACGGATGGCACTGTGATAGACTGCATCCAATTTATTGAGTAGGGTTTTGGAGGCTATTTTGTAAATGACATCACCGAAGTCGAGGATTGGTAGGATGGTCAGTTTTACAAGGGTATGTTTGGCAGCATGAGTAAAGGATGCTTTGTTGCGGAATAGGAAGCCAATTCTAGATTTGACTTTGGATTGGAGATGTTTGATGTGAGTCTGGAAGGAGAGTTTACAGTCTAACCAGACACCTAGGTATTTGTAGGTGTCCACATATTCTAAGTCAGAGCCGTCCAAAGTAGTGATGTTGGACAGGCGGGCAGGAGCAGGCAGCGATCGGTTGAAGAGCATGCATTTGGTTTTACTTGTATTTAAGAGCAGTTGGAGGCCACGGAAGGAGAGTTGTATGGCATTGAAGCTCGCCTGGAGGGTTGTTAACACAGTGTCAAAAGAAGGGCCAGAAGTATACAGAATAGTGTCGTCTGCGTAGAGGTGGATCAGAGAATCACCAGCAGCAAGAGCGACATCATTGATGTAAACAGAGAAGAGAGTCGGTCCAAGAATTGAACCCTGTGGCACCCCCATAGAGACTGCCAGAGGCCCGGACAACAGACCCTCCGATTTGACACACTGAACTCGATCAGAGAAGTAGTTGGTGAACCAGGCGAGGCAATCATTAGAGAAACCAAGGCTGTCGAGTCTGCCAATGAGGATGTGGTGATTGACAGAGTCAAAGGCCTTGGCCAGGTCAATGAATACGGCTGCACAGTATTGTTTCCTATCGATGGCGGTTACGATATCGTTTATGACCTTGAGCGTGGCTGAGGTGCACCCATGACCAGCTCTGAAACCAGATTGCATTGCGGAGAAGGTGTGGTGGGATTCGAAATGGTCGGTAATCTGTTTGTTGACTTGGCTTTCGAAGACCTTAGAAAGGCAGGGTAGGATAGATATAGGTCTGTAGCAGTTAGGGTCAAGGGTGTCCCCCCCTTTGAAGAGGGGGATAACCGCAGCTGCTTTCCAATCTTTGGGGATCTCAGACGACACGAAAGAGAGGTTGAAGAGGCTAGTAATAGGGGTGGCAACAATTTCAGCAGATAGTTTTAGAAAGAAAGGGTCCAGATTATCTAGCCCGGCTGATTTGTAAGGGTCCAGATTTTGCAGCTCATTTAGAACATCAGCTGACTGTATTTGGGAGAAAGAGAAATGGGGAAGGCTTGGGCGAGTAGCAGAGGGGAGGGCAGTGCTGTTGTCCGGGGTGGGGGTAGCCAGGTGGAAAGCATGGCCAGCCGTAGAAAAATGCTTATTGAAATTCTCAATTATAGTGGATTTGTCGGTGGTGACAGTGTTTCCTATCTTCAGAGCGGTTGGAAGCTGGGAGGAGGTGTTCTTATTCTCCATGGACTTTACGGTGTCCCAGAACTTTTTTGAATTTGTGTTGCAGGAAGCAAATTTCTGCTTGAAATAGCTAGCCTTGGCTGTTCTAACTGCCTGTGTATATTGGTTTCTGGCTTCCCTGAAAAGTTGCATATCACGGGGGCTGTTCGATGCTAATGCAGAACGCCATAGGATGTTTTTCTGTTGGTTAAGGGCAGTCAGGTCAGGAGAGAACCAAGGGCTATATCTGTTCCTGGTTCTAAATTTCTTGAATGGGGCATGCTTATTCAAGATGGTGAGGAAGGCATTTTTAAAAAATGACCAGGCATCCTCTACTGACGGGATGAGATCAATATCCTTCCAGGATACCCCGGCCAGGTCGATTAGAAAGGCCTGCTCGCTGAAGTGTTTCAGGGAGCGTTTGACAGTGATGAGTGGAGGTCGTTTGACCGCTGACCCATTACGGATGCAGGCAATGAGGCAGTGATCGCTGAGATCTTGGTTGAAAACAGCAGAGGTGTATTTGGAGGGCAAGTTTGTTAGGATGATATCTATGAGGGTACCCGTGTTTACGGAATTGGGGTGGTACCTGGTAGGTTCATTTATAATTTGTGTGAGATTGAGGGCATCAAGCTTAGATTGTAGGGTGGCTGGGGTGTTGAGCATGTTCAAATTTAGGTCGCCTAGCAGCACGAGCTCTGAAGATAGATGGGGGGCAATCAGTTCACATATAGTGTCCAGAGCACAGCTGGGGGCAGAGGGTGGTCTATAGCAGGCGGCAACGGTGAGAGACTTGTTTTTAGAGAGGTGGATTTTTAAAAGTAGAAGTTCAAATTGTTTGGGAACAGACCTGGATAGTATAACAGAACTCTGCAGGCAGTCTTTGCAGTAGATTGCAACACCGCCCCCTTTGGCCGTTCTATCTTGTCTGAAAATCTTGTAATTGGGGATGAAAATGTCTGAATTTTTGGTGGTCTTTCTAAGCCAGGATTCAGACACGGCTAAAACATCCGGGTTGGCAGAGTGTGCTAAAGCAGTGAACAAAACAAACTTAGGGAGGAGGCTTCTAATGTTAACATGCATGAAGCCAAGGCTATTACGGTTACAGAAGTCATCAAAAGAGAGCGCCTGGGGAATAGGAGTGGAGCCAGGTACTGCAGGGCCTGGATTCACCTCTACATCACCAGAGGAACAGAGGATGAGTAGGATAAGGGTACGGCTAAAAGCTATGAGAATTGGTCGCCTAGAGCTACTAGAGCAGAGAGTAAAAGGAGGTTTCTGGGGGCGATAAAATAGTTTAAAGGAATAATGTACAGACAAAGGTATGGTAGGATGTGAATACAGTGGAGGTAAACCTAGGTATTGAGTGATGATGAGAGAGATATTGTCTCTAGAAACATCATTGAAACCAGGTGATGTCATCGCATATGTGGGTGGTGGAACTGAGAGGTTGGATATGGTATAGAGAGCAGGGCTAGAGTCTCTACAGTGAAATAAGCCAATAAACACTAACCAGAACAGCAATGGACAAGGCATATTTACATTAAGGAGAGGCATGCTAATCGAGTGATCAATAAGGGTCCAGTGAGTAGAGGTTGGTTGGGGTCGTGGCGATCCAGACAGCTGGCCGGGTATATGGCTATCGGTAGCAGCATAGGATGGAGGTCTGTTTGTAGATACCTCGTGCGTTTCCGTCGGTAGGTTAGTGGGGTTCCGTGTAGTGGGGTTCCGTGTGGTAGAGGGGATCAATCCAAATTGGCAAAATAGATATAGTGACCCAAGGAAAAAATAAAATAAATAAATAATAATAATAATAATAGTTGTCCAATATACTTGTTCAAATAGCAGCCGATAAGACAGCTAACGATTAGCGGGCCTCAGATGAGCGTTCAGGTAACGTCGGGACGGAGGTGCCAGTTGGATAAATCCCTCGGGCAGATAACGTCGGCAGTCAGTCGCGGCAGTCAGTCGTGAAGGCCCGGTGGGGTTCCGTATCTGCAGCAGCAACAAAAGAAACGGGTCCGGATGGTGATGGAACTCCTCAGCTGGCTAGCTCCAGAATGATTAGAGTTTGCTCCGGGGTCGACGTAAGCCAATAGTCACACGGTTTGCAGCTAGCTAGCTGCGAAATCAAGGTACAAGTGTCCAGAGCCTGCGGCTGGAATCCGGGGAAACTGAGAGAAAAAAAAAGAGTCCCGGAATGCTCCGGTCCGAGTCGCGTTGCACAAAAGTGCCGGTAGATTATCGAGCTAAAGGAATAGCTGATGACCACTAAACGTGGGCAGCTGAAACACCAACGCTAGCCAGCAAACCGGCTAATTTCGGGGCAGCTACAGATTAGCTTCTGGCTAGCTATCGGAGTAGCTTCTGGTTAAGCTTTCAGGCTAGCTTCTGAATTAGCCCCTGGCTAGCTTCCACGATGGATTTTCAGATTGAGGTAAGTAATACTTTTTGTAATTGGTGAAGCGGGTTGCAGGAAAGCTTTTGCAGGAAAGCTTTTGTAGTTGAGTTCTTGGATAATAAAATAGATAAAAGATATGCGAAGAAAGGTGTAAATATATATATATACAGGACACGAACAATACGGAACAGAAAAAGACGTCTGAACTGCTAAGCCACCTTGGATTCGACAGTTGAGTAATACTCTCTCCGTTTAGTAATACTCTCTCCGTTTAGTAATACTCTCTCAGTTTAGTAAAACTCTCTCAGTTTAGTAATACTCTCTCAGTTGAGTAATAATCTCTCAGTTGAGTAATAATCTCTCAGTCTAGTAACACTCTCTCAGTTTAGTAATACTCTCTCAGTTTAGTAATATTCTCTCAGTTTAGTAATAATCTCTCAGTTTAGTAATAGTCTCTCAGTTTAGTAATACTCTCTCAGTTTAGTAATATTCTCTCAGTTTAGTAATATTCCTTCAGCTCTCTCAGTTTAGTAATATTCTCTCAGTTTAGTAATACTCTCTCAGTTTAGTAATATTCTCTCAGTTTAGTAATACTCTCTCAGTTTAGTAATATTCTCTCAGTTTAGTAATATTCTCTCAGTTTAGTAATATTCCTTCAGCTCTCTCAGTTTAGTAATATTCTCTCAGTTTAGTAATATTCTCTCAGTTTAGTAATACTCTCTCAGTTTAGTAAAACTCTCTCAGTTTAGTAATACTCTCTCAGTTGAGTAATAATCTCTCAGTTGAGTAATAATCTCTCAGTCTAGTAACACTCTCTCAGTTTAGTAATACTCTCTCAGTTTAGTAATATTCTCTCAGTTTAGTAATAATCTCTCAGTTTAGTAATAGTCTCTCAGTTTAGTAATACTCTCTCAGTTTAGTAATATTCTCTCAGTTTAGTAATATTCCTTCAGCTCTCTCAGTTTAGTAATATTCTCTCAGTTTAGTAATACTCTCTCAGTTTAGTAATAGTCTCTCAGTTTAGTAATACTCTCTCAGTTTAGTAATATTCTCTCAGTTTAGTAATATTCCTTCAGCTCTCTCAGTTTAGTAATATTCTCTCAGTTTAGTAATACTCTCTCAGTTTAGTAATATTCTCTCAGTTTAGTAATACTCTCTCAGTTTAGTAATATTCTCTCAGTTTAGTAATATTCTCTCAGTTTAGTAATATTCCTTCAGCTCTCTCAGTTTAGTAATATTCTCTCAGTTTAGTAATATTCTCTCAGTTTAGTAATATTCTCTCAGTTTAGTAATACTCTCTCGGGTTAGTAATACTCTCTCAGTTTAGTAATACTCTCTCAGTCTTGTAATACTCTCTCAGCTCTCTCAGTTTAGTAATACTCTCTCAGTTGAGTAACACTCTCTCAGTTTAGTAATACTCTCTCAGTTTAGTAATACTGTCTCAGTTTAGTCATATTCTCTCAGTTTAGTAATATTCCTTCAGCTCTCTCAGTTTAGTAATATTCTCTCAGTTTAGTAATACTCTCTCAGTTGAGTAATATTCTCTCAGTTTAGTAACACTTTCTCAGTTTAGTAATACTCTCTCAGTTTAGTAATACTCTCTCAGTTTAGTAATATTCTCTCAGTTTAGTAATAATCTCTCAGGTCTCTCAGTTTAGTAATACTCTCTCAGTTTAGTAATATTCTCTCAGTTTAGTAATATTCGCTCAGTTTAGTAATACTCTCTCAGTTGAGTAATACTCTCTCAGTTTAGTAATATTCTCTCAGTTTAGTAATATTCTCTCAGTTTAGTAATATTCCTTCAGCTCTCTCAGTTTAGTAATATTCTCTCAGTTTAGTAATATTCTCTCAGTTTAGTAATATTCTCTCAGTTTAGTAATACTCTCTCGGGTTAGTAATACTCTCTCAGTTTAGTAATACTCTCTCAGTCTTGTAATACTCTCTCAGCTCTCTCAGTTTAGTAATACTCTCTCAGTTTAGTAACACTCTCTCAGTTTAGTAATACTCTCTCAGTTTAGTAATACTGTCTCAGTTTAGTCATATTCTCTCAGTTTAGTAATATTCCTTCAGCTCTCTCAGTTTAGTAATATTCTCTCAGTTTAGTAATACTCTCTCAGTTGAGTAATATTCTCTCAGTTTAGTAACACTCTCTCAGTTTAGTAATACTCTCTCAGTTGAGTAATACTCTCTCAGTGTAGTAATATTCTCTCAGTTTAGTAATAATCTCTCAGGTCTCTCAGTTTAGTAACACTCTCTCAGTTGAGTAATACCCTCTCAGTTGAGTAATACTCTCTCAGTTGAGTAATACTCTCTCAGTTTAGTAATACTCTCTCAGTTGAGTAATATTCTCTCAGTTTAGTAACACTTTCTCAGTTTAGTAATACTCTCTCAGTTGAGTAATACTCTCTCAGTTTAGTAATATTCTCTCAGTTTAGTAATAATCTCTCAGGTCTCTCAGTTTAGTAATACTCTCTCAGTTTAGTAATATTTTCTCAGTTTAGTAATATTCTCTCAGTTTAGTAATACTCTCTCAGTTGAGTAATACTCTCTCAGTCTAGTAATACTCTCTCAGTTTAGTAATACTCTCACAGTTTAGTAATATTCTCTCAGTTTAGTAATAATCTCTCAGGTCTCTCAGTTTAGTAATACTCTCTCAGTTTAGTAATATTCTCTCAGTTTAGTAATATTCTCTCAGTTTAGTAATACTCTCTCAGTTGAGTAATACTCTCTCAGTTTAGTAATACTCTCTCAGTTTAGTAATACTCTCTCAGTTTAGTAATACTCTCTCAGTTTAGTAATAATCTCTCAGTCTTGTAATACTCTCTCAGTTTAGTAATACTCTCTCAGTTGAGTAATACTCTCTCAGTTTAGTAATAATCTCTCGGGTTAGTAATACTCTCTCAGTTTAGTAATACTCTCTCAGTTTAGTAATATTTTCTCAGTTTAGTAATACTCTCTCAGTTTAGTAATACTCTCTCAGTTGAGTAATACTCTCTCAGTTTAGTAATACTCTCTCAGTTTAGTAATACTCTCTCAGTTTAGTAATACTCTCTCAGTTTAGTAAAACTCTCTCAGTTTAGTAATACTCTCTCAGTTGAGTAATAATCTCTCAGTTGAGTAATAATCTCTCAGTCTAGTAACACTCTCTCAGTTTAGTAATATTCTCTCAGTTTAGTAATATTCGCTCAGTTTAGTAATACTCTCTCATTTGAGTAATACTCTCTCCGTTTAGTAATACTCTCTCCGTTTAGTAATACTCTCTCAGTTTAGTAATACTCTCTCAGTTTAGTAAAACTCTCTCAGTTTAGTAATACTCTCTCAGTTGAGTAATAATCTCTCAGTTGAGTAATAATCTCTCAGTCTAGTAACACTCTCTCAGTTTAGTAATACTCTCTCAGTTTAGTAATATTCTCTCAGTTTAGTAATAATCTCTCAGTTTAGTAATAGTCTCTCAATTTAGTAATACTCTCTCAGTTTAGTAATATTCTCTCAGTTTAGTAATATTCCTTCAGCTCTCTCAGTTTAGTAATATTCTCTCAGTTTAGTAATACTCTCTCAGTTTAGTAATATTCTCTCAGTTTAGTAATACTCTCTCAGTTTAGTAATATTCTCTCAGTTTAGTAATATTCTCTCAGTTTAGTAATATTCCTTCAGCTCTCTCAGTTTAGTAATATTCTCTCAGTTTAGTAATATTCTCTCAGTTTAGTAATATTCTCTCAGTTTAGTAATACTCTCTCGGGTTAGTAATACTCTCTCAGTTTAGTAATACTCTCTCAGTCTTGTAATACTCTCTCAGCTCTCTCAGTTTAGTAATACTCTCTCAGTTTAGTAACACTCTCTCAGTTTAGTAATACTCTCTCAGTTTAGTAATACTGTCTCAGTTTAGTCATATTCTCTCAGTTTAGTAATATTCCTTCAGCTCTCTCAGTTTAGTAATATTCTCTCAGTTTAGTAATACTCTCTCAGTTTAGTAATACTCTCTCAGTTGAGTTATACTCTCTCAGTTTAGTAATACTCTCTCAGTTTAGTAATATTCTCTCAGTTTAGTAACACTCTCTCAGTTGAGTAATACTCTCTCAGTTGAGTAATACTCTCTCAGTTGAGTAATACTCTCTCAGTTTAGTAATACTCTCTCAGTTTAGTAATACTCTCTCAGTTGAGTAATACTCTCTCAGTTGAGTAATAATCTCTCAGGTCTCTCAGTTTAGTAATACTCTCTCAGTTTAGTAATAATCTCTCAGTTGAGTAATAATCTCTCAGTCTAGTAACACTCTCTCAGTTTAGTAATACTCTCTCAGTTTAGTAATATTCTCTCAGTTTAGTAATAATCTCTCAGTTTAGTAATAGTCTCTCAGTTTAGTAATACTCTCTCAGTTTAGTAATATTCTCTCAGTTTAGTAATATTCCTTCAGCTCTCTCAGTTTAGTAATATTCTCTCAGTTTAGTAATACTCTCTCAGTTTAGTAATATTCTCTCAGTTTAGTAATACTCTCTCAGTTTAGTAATATTCTCTCAGTTTAGTAATATTCTCTCAGTTTAGTAATATTCCTTCAGCTCTCTCAGTTTAGTAATATTCTCTCAGTTTAGTAATATTCTCTCAGTTTAGTAATATTCTCTCAGTTTAGTAATACTCTCCCGGGTTAGTAATACTCTCTCAGTTTAGTAATACTCTCTCAGTCTTGTAATACTCTCTCAGCTCTCTCAGTTTAGTAATACTCTCTCAGTTTAGTAACACTCTCTCAGTTTAGTAATAGTCTCTCAGTTTAGTAATACTCTCTCAGTTTAGTAACACTCTCTCAGTTTAGTAATATTCCTTCAGCTCTCTCAGTTTAGTAATATTCTCTCAGTTTAGTAATACTCTCTCAGTTTAGTAATACTCTCTCAGTTGAGTTATACTCTCTCAGTTTAGTAATACTCTCTCAGTTTAGTAATATTCTCTCAGTTTAGTAACACTCTCTCAGTTGAGTAATACTCTCTCAGTTTAGTAATACTCTCTCAGTTGAGTAATACTCTCTCAGTTTAGTAATACTCTCTCAGTTGAGTAATATTCTCTCAGTTTAGTAACACTTTCTCAGTTTAGTAATACTCTCTCAGTTGAGTAATACTCTCTCAGTTGAGTAATACTCTCTCAGTTTAGTAATACTCTCTCAGTTTAGTAATATTTTCTCAGTTTAGTAATATTCTCTCAGTTTAGTAATACTCTCTCAGTTGAGTAATACTCTCTCAGTCTAGTAATACTCTCTCAGTTTAGTAATACTCTCACAGTTTAGTAATATTCTCTCAGTTTAGTAATAATCTCTCAGGTCTCTCAGTTTAGTAATACTCTCTCAGTTTAGTAATATTCTCTCAGTTTAGTAATATTCGCTCAGTTTAGTAATACTGTCTCAGTTTAGTCATATTCTCTCAGTTTAGTAATATTCCTTCAGCTCTCTCAGTTTAGTAATATTCTCTCAGTTTAGTAATACTCTCTCAGTTTAGTAATACTCTCTCAGTTGAGTTATACTCTCTCAGTTTAGTAATACTCTCTCAGTTTAGTAATATTCTCTCAGTTTAGTAACACTCTCTCAGTTGAGTAATACTCTCTCAGTTGAGTAATACTCTCTCAGTTTAGTAATACTCTCTCAGTTGAGTAATATTCTCTCAGTTGAGTAATACTCTCTCAGTTTAGTAATAATCTCTCAGGTCTCTCAGTTTAGTAATACTCTCTCAGTTTAGTAATAATCTCTCAGTTGAGTAATAATCTCTCAGTCTAGTAACACTCTCTCAGTTTAGTAATACTCTCTCAGTTTAGTAATATTCTCTCAGTTTAGTAATAATCTCTCAGTTTAGTAATAGTCTCTCAGTTTAGTAATACTCTCTCAGTTTAGTAATATTCTCTCAGTTTAGTAATATTCCTTCAGCTCTCTCAGTTTAGTAATATTCTCTCAGTTTAGTAATACTCTCTCAGTCTAGTAATACTCTCTCAGTTTAGTAATACTCTCACAGTTTAGTAATATTCTCTCAGTTTAGTAATAATCTCTCAGGTCTCTCAGTTTAGTAATACTCTCTCAGTTTAGTAATATTCTCTCAGTTTAGTAATATTCGCTCAGTTTAGTAATACTGTCTCAGTTTAGTCATATTCTCTCAGTTTAGTAATATTCCTTCAGCTCTCTCAGTTTAGTAATATTCTCTCAGTTTAGTAATACTCTCTCAGTTTAGTAATACTCTCTCAGTTGAGTTATACTCTCTCAGTTTAGTAATACTCTCTCAGTTTAGTAATATTCTCTCAGTTTAGTAACACTCTCTCAGTTGAGTAATACTCTCTCAGTTGAGTAATACTCTCTCAGTTGAGTAATACTCTCTCAGTTTAGTAATACTCTCTCAGTTGAGTAATATTCTCTCAGTTGAGTAATACTCTCTCAGTTTAGTAATAATCTCTCAGGTCTCTCAGTTTAGTAATACTCTCTCAGTTTAGTAATAATCTCTCAGTTGAGTAATAATCTCTCAGTCTAGTAACACTCTCTCAGTTTAGTAATACTCTCTCAGTTTAGTAATATTCTCTCAGTTTAGTAATAATCTCTCAGTTTAGTAATAGTCTCTCAGTTTAGTAATACTCTCTCAGTTTAGTAATATTCTCTCAGTTTAGTAATATTCCTTCAGCTCTCTCAGTTTAGTAATATTCTCTCAGTTTAGTAATACTCTCTCAGTTTAGTAATATTCTCTCAGTTTAGTAATACTCTATCAGTTTAGTAATATTCTCTCAGTTTAGTAATATTCTCTCAGTTTAGTAATATTCCTTCAGCTCTCTCAGTTTAGTAATATTCTCTCAGTTTAGTAATATTCTCTCAGTTTAGTAATATTCTCTCAGTTTAGTAATACTCTCCCGGGTTAGTAATACTCTCTCAGTTTAGTAATACTCTCTCAGTCTTGTAATACTCTCTCAGCTCTCTCAGTTTAGTAATACTCTCTCAGTTTAGTAACACTCTCTCAGTTTAGTAATACTCTCTCAGTTTAGTAATACTGTCTCAGTTTAGTCATATTCTCTCAGTTTAGTAATATTCCTTCAGCTCTCTCAGTTTAGTAATATTCTCTCAGTTTAGTAATACTCTCTCAGTTTAGTAATACTCTCTCAGTTGAGTTATACTCTCTCAGTTTAGTAATACTCTCTCAGTTTAGTAATATTCTCTCAGTTTAGTAACACTCTCTCAGTTGAGTAATACTCTCTCAGTTGAGTAATACTCTCTCAGTTGAGTAATACTCTCTCAGTTTAGTAATACTCTCTCAGTTTAGTAATATTCTCTCAGTTTAGTAACACTCTCTCAGTTTAGTAATACTCTCTCAGTTGAGTAATACTCTCTCAGTTGAGTAATACTCTCTCAGTTTAGTAATACTCTCTCAGTTTAGTAATATTTTCTCAGTTTAGTAATATTCTCTCAGTTTAGTAATACTCTCTCAGTTGAGTAATACTCTCTCAGTCTAGTAATACTCTCTCAGTTTAGTAATACTCTCTCAGTTTAGTAATATTCTCTCAGTTTAGTAATAATCTCTCAGGTCTCTCAGTTTAGTAATACTCTCTCAGTTTAGTAATATTCTCTCAGTTTAGTAATATTCGCTCAGTTTAGTAATACTCTCTCAGTTTAGTAATACTCTCTCAGTTTAGTAATACTCTCTCAGTTTAGTAATACTCGCTCAGTTTAGTAATACTCTCTCAGTCTTGTAATACTCTCTCAGTTTAGTAATACTCTCTCAGTTTAGTAATACTCTCTCAGTTTAGTAATACTCTCTCGGGTTAGTAATACTCTCTCAGTTTAGTAATACTCTCTCAGTTTAGTAATATTTTCTCAGTTTAGTAATACTCTCTCAGTTTAGTAATACTCTCTCAGTTGAGTAATACTCTCTCAGTTTAGTAATACTCTCTCAGTTTAGTAATATTCTCTCAGTTTAGTAATATTCGCTCAGTTTAGTAATACTCTCTCAGTTGAGAAATACTCTCTCAGTTTAGTAATACTCTCTTAGTTTAGTAATACTCTCTCAGTTTATTAATACTCTCTCAGTTTAGTAATACTCTCTCAGTTTAGTAATATTTTCTCAGTTTAGTAATACTCTCTCAGTTTAGTAATACTCTCTCAGTTGAGTAATAATCTCTCAGTTTAGTAATACTCTCTCAGTTTAGTAATACTCTCTCAGTTTAGTAATACTCTCTCAGTTTAGTAAAACTCTCTCAGTTTAGTAATACTCTCTCAGTTGAGTAATAATCTCTCAGTTGAGTAATAATCTCTCAGTCTAGTAACACTCTCTCAGTTTAGTAATATTCTCTCAGTTTAGTAATATTCGCTCAGTTTAGTAATACTCTCTCAGTTGAGTAATACTCTCTCCGTTTAGTAATACTCCCTCCGTTTAGTAATACTCTCTCAGTTTAGTAAAACTCTCTCAGTTTAGTAATACTCTCTCAGTTGAGTAATAATCTCTCAGTTGAGTAATAATCTCTCAGTCTAGTAACACTCTCTCAGTTTAGTAATACTCTCTCAGTTTAGTAATATTCTCTCAGTTTAGTAATAATCTCTCAGTTTAGTAATAGTCTCTCAGTTTAGTAATACTCTCTCAGTTTAGTAATATTCTCTCAGTTTAGTAATATTCCTTCAGCTCTCTCAGTTTAGTAATGATCTCTCAGTTTAGTAATAGTCTCTCAGTTTAGTAATACTCTCTCAGTTGAGTAATACTCTCTCAGTTTAGTAATACTCTCTCAGTTGAGTAATATTCTCTCAGTTGAGTAATACTCTCTCAGTTTAGTAATAATCTATCAGGTCTCTCAGTTTAGTAATACTCTCTCAGTTTAGTAATAATATCTCAGTTGAGTAATAATCTCTCAGTCTAGTAACACTCTCTCAGTTTAGTAATACTCTCTCAGTTTAGTAATATTCTCTCAGTTTAGTAATAATCTCTCAGTTTAGTAATAGTCTCTCAGTTTAGTAATATTCTCTCAGTTTAGTAATACTCTCTCAGTTTAGTAATATTCTCTCAGTTTAGTAATACTCTATCAGTTTAGTAATATTCTCTCAGTTTAGTAATATTCTCTCAGTTTAGTAATATTCCTTCAGCTCTCTCAGTTTAGTAATATTCTCTCAGTTTAGTAATATTCTCTCAGTTTAGTAATATTCTCTCAGTTTAGTAATACTCTCCCGGGTTAGTAATACTCTCTCAGTTTAGTAATACTCTCTCAGTCTTGTAATACTCTCTCAGCTCTCTCAGTTGAGTAATACTCTCTCAGTTTAGTAACACTCTCTCAGTTTAGTAATACTCTCTCAGTTTAGTAATACTGTCTCAGTTTAGTCATATTCTCTCAGTTTAGTAATATTCCTTCAGCTCTCTCAGTTTAGTAATATTCTCTCAGTTTAGTAATACTCTCTCAGTTTAGTAATACTCTCTCAGTTGAGTTATACTCTCTCAGTTTAGTAATACTCTCTCAGTTTAGTAATATTCTCTCAGTTTAGTAACACTCTCTCACTTGAGTAATACTCTCTCAGTTGAGTAATACTCTCTCAGTTTAGTAATATTCTCTCAGTTTAGTAACACTCTATCAGTTGAGTAATACTCTCTCAGTTGAGTAATACTCTCTCAGTTTAGTAATACTCTCTCAGTTGAGTAATATTCTCTCAGTTTAGTAACACTTTCTCAGTTTAGTAATACTCTCTCAGTTGAGTAATACTCTCTCAGTTGAGTAATACTCTCTCAGTTTAGTAATACTCTCTCAGTTTAGTAATATTTTCTCAGTTTAGTAATATTCTCTCAGTTTAGTAATACTCTCTCAGTTGAGTAATACTCTCTCAGTCTAGTAATACTCTCTCAGTTTAGTAATACTCTCACAGTTTAGTAATATTCTCTCAGTTTAGTAATAATCTCTCAGGTCTCTCAGTTTAGTAATACTCTCTCAGTTTAGTAATATTCTCTCAGTTTAGTAATATTCGCTCAGTTTAGTAATACTCTCTCAGTTTAGTAATACTCTCTCAGTTTAGTAATACTCTCTCAGTTTAGTAATACTCGCTCAGTTTAGTAATAATCTCTCAGTTTAGTAATACTCTCTCAGTTTAGTAATACTCTCTCAGTTTAGTAATATTCTCTCAGTTTAGTAATATTCCTTCAGCTCTCTCAGTTTAGTAATATTCTCTCAGTTTAGTAATACTCTCTCAGTTTAGTAATATTCTCTCAGTTTAGTAATACTCTCTCAGTTTAGTAATACTCTCTCAGTTTAGTAATATTCTCTCAGTTGAGTAATATTCTCTCAGTTTAGTAATATTCTCTCAGTTTAGTAATATTCTCTCAGTTTAGTAATATTTCTCAGTTTAGTAATATTCTAAACTCAGTTTAGAGTATTACTCAACTCAGAGAATATTACTAAACTGAGAGTATTACTAAACTGAGAGAATATTACTAAACTGAGATATCTGAAGGAATATTACTAAACTGAGATATTACTAAACTGAGAGAATATTACTAAACTAGAGAGTATTACTAAACTGAGAGAGTATTACTAAACTGAGAGAATATTACTAAACTGAGTTTAGTAATATTCACTAAACTGAGAGAATATTACTAAACTGAGAGAGTATTACTAAACTGAGAGATATTACTCAACTGAGAGAATATTACTAAACTGAGAGAGTATTACTAAACTCAGAGAATATTACTAAACTGAGAGTATTACTCAACTGAGTAATATTACTAAACTGAGTAATATTACTAAACTGAGATAATATTACTAAACTGAGAGAATATTACTAAACTGAGAGTATTACTCAACTGAGAATATTACTCAACTGAGAGAGTATTACTAAACTGAGAATATTACTAAACTGAGTAGATATTACTAAACTGAGAGAGTATTACTAAACTGAGAGAGTATTACTAAACTGAGAGATATTACTAAACTGAGAGAATATTACTAAACTGAGAGAATATTACTAAACTGAGAGTATTACTAAACTGAGAAGTATTACTCAAGCTGAGAGAATATTACTAAACTGAGAGAATATTACTAAACTGAGAGAATATTACTAAACTGAGAGAATATTACTAAACTGAGAGAATATTACTAAACTGAGTTTAGAATATTACTAAACTGAGAATATTACTAAACTGAGAGAATATTACTAAACTGAGAGAATATTACTAAACTGAGAATATTCTACTAAACTGAGAATATTACTAAACTGAGAGTATTACTAAACTGAGAGAGTATTACTAAACTGAGAGAGTATTACTAAACTGAGAGAATATTACTAAACTGAGAGAGTATTACTAAACTGAGAGAATATTACTAAACTGAGAGAGTATTACTAAACTGAGAGAATATTACTAAACTGAGAGAGTATTACTAAACTGAGAGAATATTACTAAACTGAGAGAATATTACTAAACTGAGAATATTACTAAACTGAGAGTATTACTAAACTGAGAGAATATTACTAAACTGAGAGAATATTACTAAACTGAGAGAATATTACTAAACTGAGAATATTACTAAACTGAGAGAGTATTACTAAACTGAGAGAATATTACTAAACTGAGAGATATTACTAAACTGAGAGAGTATTACTAAACTGAGAGAGTATTACTAAACTGAGAGAGTATTACTAAACTGAGAGTATTACTAAACTGAGAGAGTATTACTAAACTGAGAGAGTATTACTAAACTGAGAGAGTATTACTAAACTGAGAGAGTATTACTAAACTGAGAGAGTATTACTAAACTGAGAGAATATTACTAAACTGAGAGAGTATTACTAAACTGAGAGTATTACTAAACTGAGAGAATATTACTAAACTGAGAGAATATTACTAAACTGAGAGTATTACTAAACTGAGAGATATTACTAAACTGAGAGAATATTACTAAACTGAGAGAGTATTACTAAACTGAGAGAGTATTACTAAACTGAGAGAGTATTACTAAACTGAGAGATATTACTAAACTGAGAGAGTATTACTAAACTGAGAGAATATTACTAAACTGAGAGAGTATTACTAAACTGAGAGAATATTACTAAACTGAGAGAGTATTACTAAACTGAGAGAGTATTACTAAACTGAGAGAGTATTACTAAACTGAGAGATATTACTAAACTGAGAGAGTATTACTAAACTGAGAGAGTATTACTAAACTGAGAGAATATTACTAAACTGAGAGAATATTACTAAACTGAGAGAGTATTACTAAACTGAGAGAGTATTACTAAACTGAGAGAGTATTACTAAACTGAGAGAGTATTACTAAACTAGAGAGTATTACTAAACTGAGAGAGTATTACTAAACTGAGAGATATTACTAAACTGAGAGAGTATTACTAAACTGAGAGATATTACTAAACTGAGAGATATTACTAAACTGAGAGAGTATTACTAAACTGAGAGAGTATTACTAAACTGAGAGAATATTACTAAACTAGAGAGTATTACTAAACTGAGAGAGTATTACTAAACTGAGAGAGTATTACTAAACTGAGAGAATATTACTAAACTGAGAGAGTATTACTAAACTGAGAGTATTACTAAACTGAGAGTATTACTAAACTGAGAGAATATTACTAAACTGAGAGAATATTACTAAACTGAGAGAATATTACTAAACTGAGAGAGTATTACTAAACTGAGAGAATATTACTAAACTGAGAGAATATTACTAAACTGAGAGAGTATTACTAAACTGAGAGAGTATTACTAAACTGAGAGAATATTACTAAACTGAGAGAATATTACTAAACTGAGAGTATTACTAAACTGAGAGAATATTACTAAACTGAGAGAGTATTACTAAACTGAGAGAATATTACTAAACTGAGAGAATATTACTAAACTGAGAGAATATTACTAAACTGAGAGAATATTACTAAACTGAGAGAATATTACTAAACTGAGAGAGTATTACTAAACTGAGAGAATATTACTAAACTGAGAGTATTACTAAACTGAGAGAATATTACTAAACTGAGAGAGTATTACTAAACTGAGAGAATATTACTAAACTGAGAGATATTACTAAACTAGAGAGTATTACTAAACTGAGAGAGTATTACTAAACTGAGAGAGTATTACTAAACTGAGAGAGTATTACTAAACTGAGAGTATTACTAAACTGAGAGAGTATTACTCAACTGAGAGAGTATTACTAAACTGAGCGAATATTACTAAACTGAGAGAGTATTACTAAACTGAGAAGTATTACTAAACTGAGAGAATATTACTAAACTGAGAGAGTATTACTAAACTGAGAGATATTACTAAACTGAGAGAATATTACTAAACTGAGAGAATATTACTAAACTGAGAGAGTATTACTAAACTGAGAGAGTATTACTAAACTGAGAGAGTATTACTAAACTGAGAGAGTATTACTAAACTGAGAGAGTATTACTAAACTGAGAGAGTATTACTAAACTGAGAGAGTATTACTAAACTGAGAGAGTATTACTAAACTGAGAGAGTTTTACTAAACTGAGAGAGTATTACTAAACTGAGAGAGTATTACTAAACTGAGAGAGTATTACTAAACTGAGAGTATTACTAAACTGAGAGAGTATTACTAAACTGAGAGAGTATTACTAAACTAGAGAGTATTACTAAACTGAGAGAGTATTACTAAACTGAGAGAGTATTACTAAACTGAGAGAGTATTACTAAACTGAGAGAGTATTACTAAACTGAGAGAGTATTACTAAACTGAGAGTATTACTAAACTGAGAGAGTATTACTCAACTGAGAGAGTATTACTAAACTGAGAGAATATTACTAAACTGAGAGAATATTACTAAACTGAGAGAGTATTACTAAACTGAGAGAATATTACTAAACTGAGAGATATTACTAAACTGAGAGAATATTACTAAACTGAGAGAGTATTACTAAACTGAGAGAGTATTACTAAACTGAGAGAGTATTACTAAACTGAGAGAGTATTACTAAACTGAGAGAATATTACTAAACTGAGAGAGTATTACTAAACTGAGAGAGTATTACTAAACTGAGAGAATATTACTAAACTGAGAGAGTATTACTAAACTGAGAGAGTATTACTAAACTGAGAGAGTATTACTAAACTGAGAGAGTATTACTAAACTGAGAGAGTATTACTAAACTGAGAGAATATTACTAAACTGAGAGAATATTACTAAACTGAGAGAGTATTACTAAACTGAGAGAGTATTACTAAACTGAGAGAATATTACTAAACTGAGAGATATTA
Source organism: Salvelinus alpinus (assembly GCF_045679555.1). Lineage (NCBI taxonomy): Eukaryota > Metazoa > Chordata > Actinopteri > Salmoniformes > Salmonidae > Salvelinus > Salvelinus alpinus. Next base: position 53,504,144 of record NC_092103.1, on the reverse strand, counting down.
CTAAACTGAGAGAGTATTACTAAACTAGAGAGTATTACTAAACTGAGAGAGTATTACTAAACTGAGAGAATATTACTAAACTGAGAGAGTATTACTAAACTGAGAGAGTATTACTAAACTGAGAGAATATTACTAAACTGAGAGAGTATTACTAAACTGAGAGAATATTACTAAACTGAGAGAGATATTACTAAACTGAGAGAATATTACTAAACTGAGAGAGTATTACTAAACTGAGAGAGTATTACTAAACTGAGAGAGTATTACTAAACTGAGAGAATATTACTAAACTGAGAGAATATTACTAAACTGAGAGAATATTACTAAACTGAGAGAGTATTACTAAACTGAGAGAGTATTACTAAACTGAGAGAATATTACTAAACTGAGAGAGTATTACTAAACTGAGAGAATATTACTAAACTGAGAGAGTATTACTAAACTGAGAGAATATTACTAAACTGAGAGAGTATTACTAAACTGAGAGAGTATTACTAAACTGAGAGAATATTACTAAACTGAGAGAATATTACTAAACTGAGAGAGTATTACTAAACTGAGAGAGTATTACTAAACTGAGAGAATATTACTAAACTGAGAGAGTATTACTAAACTGAGAGTATTACTAAACTGAGAGAGTATTACTAAACTGAGAGAATATTACTAAACTGAGAGAGTATTACTAAACTGAGAGATTATTACTAAACTGAGAGAATATTACTAAACTGAGAGAGTATTACTAAACTGAGAGAATATTACTAAACTGAGAGAATATTACTAAACTGAGAGAATATTACTAAACTGAGAGAGTATTACTAAACTGAGAGAGTATTACTAAACTGAGAGAGTATTACTAAACTGAGAGAATATTACTAAACTGAGAGAGTATTACTAAACTGAGAGAATATTACTAAACTGAGAGAGTATTACTAAACTGAGAGAATATTACTAAACTGAGAGAGTATTACTAAACTGAGAGAGTATTACTAAACTGAGAGAGTATTACTAAACTGAGAGAGTATTACTAAACTGAGAGAGTATTACTAAACTGAGAGAGTATTACTAAACTGAGAGAATATTACTAAACTGAGAGAGTATTACTAAACTGAGAGAATATTACTAAACTAGAGAGTATTACTAAACTGAGAGAATATTACTAAACTGAGAGAGTATTACTAAACTGAGAGAGTATTACTAAACTGAGAGAATATTACTAAACTGAGAGAGTATTACTAAACTGAGAGAATATTACTAAACTGAGAGAGTATTACTAAACTGAGAGATATTACTAAACTGAGAGAATATTACTAAACTGAGAGAGTATTACTAAACTGAGAGATATTACTAAACTGAGAGAATATTACTAAACTGAGAGAGTATTACTAAACTGAGAGAGTATTACTAAACTGAGAATATTACTAAACTGAGAGAGTATTACTAAACTGAGAGAATATTACTAAACTGAGAGAGTATTACTAAACTGAGAGAGTATTACTAAACTGAGAGAATATTACTAAACTGAGAGAGTATTACTAAACTGAGAGAGTATTACTAAACTGAGAGAGTATTACTAAACTGAGAGAGTATTACTAAACTGAGAGAGTATTACTAAACTGAGAGAGTATTACTAAACTGAGAGAGTATTACTAAACTGAGAGAGTATTACTAAACTGAGAGAATATTACTAAACTGAGAGAATATTACTAAACTGAGAGAGTATTACTAAACTGAGAGACTATTACTAAACTGAGAGATATTACTAAACTGAGAGAATATTACTAAACTAGAGAGTATTACTAAACTGAGAGAATATTACTAAACTGAGAGAATATTACTAAACTGAGAGAATATTACTAAACTGAGAGAATATTACTAAACTGAGAGAGTATTACTAAACTGAGAGAATATTACTAAACTGAGAGAGTATTACTAAACTGAGAGAGTATTACTAAACTGAGAGAGTATTACTAAACTGAGAGAGTATTACTAAACTGAGAGAGTATTACTAAACTGAGAGAGTATTACTAAACTGAGAGAATATTACTAAACTGAGAGAATATTACTAAACTGAGAGAATATTACTAAACTGAGAGAGTATTACTAAACTGAGAGAATATTACTAAACTGAGAGATATTACTAAACTGAGAGAATATTACTAAACTGAGAGTAGTATTACTAAACTGAGAGAGTATTACTAAACTGAGAGAATATTACTAAACTGAGAGAGTATTACTAAACTGAGAGAGTATTACTAAACTGAGAGACTGAGATATTACTAAACTGAGAGATATTACTAAACTGAGAGAATATTACTAAACTGAGAGATATTACTAAACTGAGAGAGTATTACTAAACTGAGAGAATATTACTAAACTGAGAGAGTATTACTAAACTGAGAGAGTATTACTAAACTGAGAGAGTATTACTAAACTGAGAGAGTATTACTAAACTGAGAGATATTACTAAACTGAGAGAATATTACTAAACTGAGAGAGTATTACTAAACTGAGAGAGTATTACTAAACTGAGAGAGTATTACTAAACTGAGAGAGTATTACTAAACTGAGAGAGTATTACTAAACTGAGAGAATATTACTAAACTGAGAGAATATTACTAAACTGAGAGAGCTGAAGGAATATTACTAAACTGAGAGAATATTACTAAACTGAGAGAGTATTACTAAACTGAGAGAGTATTACTAAACTGAGAGAGTATTACTAAACTGAGAGAATATTACTAAACTGAGAGAATATTACTAAACTGAGAGAGTATTACTAAACTGAGAGAATATTACTAAACTGAGAGAATATTACTAAACTGAGAGAGTATTACTAAACTGAGAGAATATTACTAAACTGAGAGAGTATTACTAAACTGAGAGAATATTACTAAACTGAGAGAGTATTACTAAACTGAGAGAGTATTACTAAACTGAGAGAATATTACTAAACTGAGAGAGTATTACTAAACTGAGAGAGTATTACTAAACTGAGAGAGTATTACTAAACTGAGAGAATATTACTAAACTGAGAGAGTATTACTAAACTGAGAGAATATTACTAAACTGAGAGAGATATTACTAAACTGAGAGAGTATTACTAAACTGAGAGAGTATTACTAAACTGAGAGAGTATTACTAAACTGAGAGAGTATTACTAAACTGAGAGAGTATTACTAAACTGAGAGAATATTACTAAACTGAGAGAATATTACTAAACTGAGAGATATTACTAAACTGAGAGAGTATTACTAAACTGAGAGAGTATTACTAAACTGAGAGAGTATTACTAAACTGAGAGATATTACTAAACTGAGAGAATATTACTAAACTGAGAGAGTATTACTAAACTGAGAGAGTATTACTAAACTGAGAGAGTATTACTAAACTGAGAGAATATTACTAAACTGAGAGAGTATTACTAAACTAGAGAGTATTACTAAACTGAGAGAGTATTACTAAACTGAGAGAGTATTACTAAACTGAGAGAATATTACTAAACTGAGAGAGTATTACTAAACTAGAGAGTATTACTAAACTGAGAGAGTATTACTAAACTGAGAGATATTACTAAACTGAGAGAGTATTACTAAACTAGAGAGTATTACTAAACTGAGAGAGTATTACTAAACTGAGAGAGTATTACTAAACTGAGAGAGTATTACTAAACTGAGAGAGTATTACTAAACTGAGAGAGTATTACTAAACTGAGAGAGTATTACTAAACTGAGAGAATATTACTAAACTGAGAGAGTATTACTAAACTGAGAGAGTATTACTAAACTGAGAGAGTATTACTAAACTAGAGAGTATTACTAAACTGAGAGAGTATTACTAAACTGAGAGAGTATTACTAAACTGAGAGAATATTACTAAACTGAGAGAGTATTACTAAACTAGAGAGCTGAATGAATATTACTAAACTGAGAGAATATTACTAAACTGAGAGAGTATTACTAAACTGAGAGATATTACTAAACTGAGAGAGTATTACTAAACTGAGAGAATATTACTAAACTGAGAGAGTATTACTAAACTGAGAGAGTATTACTAAACTGAGAGAGTATTACTAAACTGAGAGATTATTACTCAACTAAAAATATATACTGAACTTGAGAGTTTGACTGAAACTGAGAAAGTGCTTATTTAACGGAAAAATATGAACGAAAGTATACTTCTGCAACTGTCGAATGCAAGGTGGCTTAGCAGTTCAGACGTCTTTTTCTGTTCCGTATTGTTCGTGTCCCGTATATATATATATTTACACCTTTCTTCGCATATATTATCTATTTTATTATACGGCTTACGACTACAAAAACTTTGTTGAAAGCTTTCCTGCAACCCACTTAGCCATTACAAAAGTATTGCTCCTCATGCTGAAATCCATCGTGGAAGCTAAGCCAGGGGCTAATTCAGAAGCTAGCCTGAAAGCTTAACCAGAAGCTACTCCGATAGCTAGCCAGAAGCTTAATCTGTAGCTGCCGAGGTATAACGAGTTGCTGGCTAGCGTTGGTGTTTCAGCTGCCCACGTTTAGTGGTCATCACAGTTATTCCTTTAGCTCGATAATCTCGCTTGTGCAACGCGTTCGGACCGGCCACATTCCGGGACTCTTTTTTTCTCTCAGTTTTCCCGGATTCCAGCCGCAGGCTCTGGACACTTGTACCTAAATTCGCGGCTAAGGTCACTGCAAACCGTGTGACTGTCGCTTCAATTTGAACCCCCGGAGCAACTCTAATGCATTCTGGACTAGCCAATACAAGCTGCCATCACCATCCGGACCCATTTTCTTTTGTTGCTGCTGCAGATACGGAACCCCACCGGGCTTCACGAACTAGCTGCCGCGACTGATACGTATGTACCGAGGGATTTATCCAACTGGCACCTCCGTCCCGGCACAATTTACTCTTCATCTGAGGCCCGCTAAGATGAACTTTAGCTGTCTTTTATCGGCTGCTATTTGAACAAGTATATTGGACAGAACTATTATTATTATTATTATTTATTTATTTTATTTTTTCCTTGGGTCACTATATCTATTCCATTTGGATTGATCCCCTCTACCACACGGAACCCCACTACACGGAACCCAAAACGCACGAACTACAAACAGACCCTCCATCCTATGCTCCCGATAGGCGTGTGCCCGGCCAGCTGTCTGGATCGCCACGACCCAACCAACCTCTACCATCTGGACCCTTATTGATAAGCTGGATCTAGCATGCCTCTCCTTAATGTAAATATGCCTTGTCATTTGCTGTTCTGGTTAGTGTTTATTGGCTTATTTCACTGTAGAGCTTTTCTAGCCCTGCTTCTCTAGTCCTACCATATCCAACCTCTCAGTTCCGCCACCCACATATGCGATGACATCACCTGGTTTCAACAATGTTCTAGAGACAATATCTCTCTCATCATCACTCAATACCTAGGTTTACCTCCACTGTATTCACATCCTCCCATACCTTTGTCTGTACATTATTCCTTTAAACTATTCTACGCCCAGAAACCTCCTTTACTCTCTGTATGAGGTGGCTACCCGCAAATTAGGTGTGGGGGTGGCTTCGTGTTGTGTATACTGCATCCTCTGTTCCTCTGGTGATGTAGAGAGGTCAATCCAGAGCCCTGCAGTACCTGGCTCCACTCCTATTCCCCAGGCGCCTCTGTTTGATGACTTCTGTAACCGTAATAGCCTTGGCTTCATGCATGTTAACATTTAGAAGCCTCCTCCCTAAGTTTGTTTTGTTCACTGCTTTAGCACACTCTGCCAACCCAATGTTTAGCCGTGTCTGAATCCTGGTTTCCAAAGACCACCAAAAATTCAGACATTTTTTCATGCCCCCAATTACAGAGATTTTCAGAACAAGATGAGAGGGGCGGTGTTGCAATACTATGCAGACTGCAGAGTTCTGTTATACTATCCAGGTCTGTTCCAGAACAATTTGAACTTCTACTTTAAAAATCCACCTCTCTAAAAACAAGTCTCTCACCGTTGCCGCCTGCTATGACCACCCTGTACCAGCTGTGCTCTGGACACTATATGTGAACTGATTGCCATCTATCTTCAGAGCTCGTGTGCTAGGCGACCTAATTTGGAGACAGTGCTGGACACCCTGACCCTGCGATCTAAGCTTGATGCCCTCAATCTCACACAATTATAAATGAACCTACCCAGGTACCACCCCAATTCCGTAAACACGGGTACCCTCATAGATCTCGTCCTAACGAACTTGCCCTCCAAAAGTACACCTCTTGCTGTTTTCAACCAAGATCTCAGGCGATTCACTGCCTCATTGCCTAAGCATCCGTAATGGGTCAGCGGTCAAACGACCTCCACTCATCACTGTCAAACGCTCCCTGAAACACTTCAGCGAGCAGGCCTTTCTAAAAGACCTGGCCGGGGTATCCTGGAAGGATATTGATCTCATCCCGTCACTGAGGATCTGCCTGGTCATTTTTTAAAAAATGCCCTCCTTCACCATCTTTGAATCAAGCGTGCCCCATTCAAGAAATTTGAGAACCAGGAACAGATATAGCCCTTGGTTCTCTCCTGACCTGACTGCCCTTAACCAACAGAAAAACATCCTATGGCGCCTCTGCATTCACGGCCATCGAACAGCCCCCGTGATATGCAACTTTTCAGGGAAGCCAGAAACCAATATACACAGGCAGTTAGAACAGCCAAGGCCAGCTATTTCAAGCGGAAGTTGCTTCCTGCAACACAAATTCAAAAAAAGTTCTGGGACACCGTAAAGTCCATGGAATATAGTAACACCTCCTGCCGCCGCTTCCAACCGCTCTGAAGATAGGAAACACTGTCTTCACCACCGACAAATCCACTATAATTGAGAATTTCAATAAGCATTTCTCCACGGCTGGGCCATGCCTTCCACCTGGGCTCCCTGCCACCCCGGACAAGGCGACAGGCTACTCCCTGCCCCTGCCTACTCGCCCCCAAGCCTTCCCCATTTCTCTTTCTCCCAAATACAGTCAGCTGATGCCTTCTTAAATGAGCTGCAAAATCTGGACCCCTCCCCCAAAATCAGCCGGGCTAGATAATCTGGACCCTTTCTTTCTGAAGCTATCTGCTGAAGTCTTCCGCCACCTACTACTAGCCTCTGCAACCTCTACTTTCGTGTCGGTCTGAGATATCCCCAAAGATTGGAAAGCAGCTGCGGTTATCCCCCTCTTCAAAGGGGGGGACACCCTTGACCTTAACTGCTACAGACCTATATCTATCCTACCCTGCCTTCTCTAGACTGAAAGCCAAGTCAACAAACAGATTACCGACCATTTCGAATCCCACCACACCTTCTCCGCAATGCAGATAGTTTTCAGAGCTGGTAACAGGTTCACTTCAGCCACGCTCAAGGTGGGTGGACGATATCGTAACCGCCATCGATAGGAAACAATACTGTGCAGCCGTATTCATTGACCTGGCCAAGGCCTTTGACTCTGTCAATCACCACATCCTCATTGGCAGACTCGACAGCCTTGGTTTCTCTAATGATTGCCTCGCCTGGTTCACCAACTACTTCTCTGATCGAGTTCAGTGTGTCAAATCGGAGCCTGGGCCTCTGGCCATGTCTATGGGGGTGCCACAGTCATTCTCTAGACCGACTCTCTTTGCTATTGTCCTGTGATGATGTTCGCTCTTGCTGCTGGTGATTCTCTGATCCACCTCTACGCAGACGACACTATTCTGTGTCTTTCTGGCCCTTCTTTTGACACTGTAAGACGACCTGCAGGGCGGAGCTTCAATGCCATACAACTCTCCTTCCGTGGCCTCCAACTGCTCTTAAATACAAGTAAAACCAAATGCATGCTCTTCAACCGATCGCTGCTCCTGCTCCTGCCCGCCTGTCCAACATCACCTCTTTGGGCAGCTGTTTGTGAATATGGGCTGCCTTATCAAATACCTAGGTGTCTGGTTAGACTGTAAACTCTCCTTCCAGACTCACATCAAACATCTCCAATCCAAAGTCAAATCTAGAATTGGCTTCCTATTCCGCAACAAAGCATCCTTTACTCATGCTGCAAACGTGCCTTTATGAAGCTCGCCATCCTACCAATCCTCGACTTCGGTGATGTCATTTACAAAATAGCCTCCAAAACCCTACTCAATAAATTGGATGCAGTCTATCACAGTGCCATCCGTTTTGTCACCAAAGCCCCATATACTACCCACCACTGCGACCTGTACACTCTTCGTTGGCTGGCCCTCGCTTCATCTCGTCGCCAAACCCACCTGGTTCCAGGTCATCTACAAGACCCTGCTAGGTAAAGTCCCCCCTTATCTCAGCTCGCTGGTCACCATAGCAGCACCTACCTGTGGCACGCGCTCCAGCAGGTATATCTCTCTAGTCACCCCCAAAACCAATTCTTCCTTTGGACGCCTGTCTCCTTTCCAGTTCTCTGCTGCCAATGACTGGAACGAACTACAAAAATCTCTGAAACTGGAAACACCTATCTCCCTCACTAGCTTTAAGCACCAGCTGTCAGCAGCAGACTCAGAGATTACTGCACCTGTACATAACCCATCTACAATTGAGCCCAAACAACTCCCCCTCTTTACCTACTGTATTTATTTATTAATTTATTTTGCTCCTTTGCACCCCATTATTTCTGTCTCTACTTTGCACTTTCTTCCACTGCAAACCAACCATTCCATTGTTTTTTAGTTTTTATTTTTGCTTTGCTGTGTTGTACTGGCTTCCGCCTCCATGGCCTTTTATATTTTTATTTATTTATACATATATTTGTTTTCCTCACCTCCCTTATCTCACCTCACTTGCTCACATTGTATATAGACTTATTTTTTTTCACTGTATTATTGACTATATGTTTGTTTACTCCATGTGTAACTATGTGTTGTTGTATGTGTCGAACTGCTTTGCTTTATCTTGGCCAGGTCGCAATTGTAAATGAGAACGTGTTCTCAATTTGCCCTACCTGGTTAAATAAAGGTTAAATGAAAAATGAATAAAATAAACTGGAGTTTATTACTAAACTGAGAGAGTATTACTAAACTGAGAGAATATTACTAAACTGAGAGAGTATTACTAAACTGAGAGAATATTACTAAACTGAGAGAGTATTACTAAACTGAGAGAGTATTACTAAACTGAGAGAGTATTACTAAACTGAGAGTATTACTAAACTGAGAGAGTATTACTAAACTGAGAGAATATTACTAAACTGAGAGAGTATTACTAAACTGAGAGAGTATTACTAAACTGAGAGAGTATTACTAAACTGAGAGAGTATTACTAAACTGAGAGAGTATTACTAAACTGAGAGAATATTACTAAACTGAGAGAATATTACTAAACTGAGAGAGTATTACTAAACTGAGAGAGTATTACTAAACTGAGAGAATATTACTAAACTGAGAGAGTATTACTAAACTGAGAGAGTATTACTAAACTGAGAGAGTATTACTAAACTGAGAGAGTATTACTAAACTGAGAGAGTATTACTAAACTGAGAGAATATTACTAAACTGAGAGAGTATTACTAAACTGAGAGAATATTACTAAACTGAGAGAATATTACTAAACTGAGAGAGTATTACTAAACTGAGAGAGTATTACTAAACTGAGAGAATATTACTAAACTGAGAGAGTATTACTAAACTGAGAGAATATTACTAAACTGAGAGAATATTACTAAACTGAGAGAGTATTACTAAACTGAGAGAATATTACTAAACTGAGAGATATTACTAAACTGAGAGAATATTACTAAACTGAGAGAGTATTACTAAACTGAGAGATATTACTAAACTGAGAGAGTATTACTAAACTGAGAGAGTATTACTAAACTGAGAGAGTATTACTAAACTGAGAGAATATTACTAAACTGAGAGAATATTACTAAACTGAGAGAGTATTACTAAACTGAGAGAGTATTACTAAACTAGAGAGTATTACTAAACTGAGAGAATATTACTAAACTGAGAGAGTATTACTAAACTGAGAGAGTATTACTAAACTGAGAGAGTATTACTAAACTGAGAGATATTACTAAACTGAGAGAGTATTACTAAACTGAGAGAGTATTACTAAACTGAGAGAGTATTACTAAACTGAGAGAATATTACTAAACTGAGAGAATATTACTAAACTGAGAGAGTATTACTAAACTGAGAGAGTATTACTAAACTGAGAGAGTATTACTAAACTGAGAGAGTATTACTAAACTGAGAGAGTATTACTAAACTGAGAGAGTATTACTAAACTGAGAGAGTATTACTAAACTGAGAGAGTATTACTAAACTGAGAGAATATTACTAAACTGAGAGAGTATTACTAAACTGAGAGAGTATTACTAAACTGAGAGAGTATTACTAAACTGAGAGAGTATTACTAAACTGAGAGAATATTACTAAACTGAGAGTATTACTAAACTGAGAGAATATTACTAAACTGAGAGACTGAAGAATATTACTAAACTGAGAGAATATTACTAAACTGAGAGAGTATTACTAAACTGAGAGAGTATTACTAAACTGAGAGAATATTACTAAACTGAGAGAGTATTACTAAACTGAGAGAATATTACTAAACTGAGAGAGTATTACTAAACTGAGAGAATATTACTAAACTGAGAGAGTATTACTAAACTGAGAGAGTATTACTAAACTGAGAGAATATTACTAAACTGAGAGAGTATTACTAAACTGAGAGTATTACTAAACTGAGAGAGTATTACTAAACTGAGAGAGTATTACTAAACTGAGAGAGTATTACTAAACTGAGAGAGTATTACTAAACTGAGAGAGTATTACTAAACTGAGAGAGTATTACTAAACTGAGAGAGTATTACTAAACTGAGAGAATATTACTAAACTGAGAGTATTACTAAACTGAGAGAGTATTACTAAACTGAGAGAATATTACTAAACTGAGAGAGTATTACTAAACTGAGAGTATATTACTAAACTGAGAGAATATTACTAAACTGAGAGAGTATTACTAAACTGAGAGAATATTACTAAACTGAGAGATATTACTAAACTGAGAGAGTATTACTAAACTGAGAGAGTATTACTAAACTGAGAGAGTATTACTAAACTGAGAGAGTATTACTAAACTAGAGAATATACTGAGAGAGTATTACTAAACTGAGAGAGTATTACTAAACTGAGAGAATATTACTAAACTGAGAGAATATTACTAAACTGAGAGAATATTACTAAACTGAGAGAGTATTACTAAACTGAGAGAATATTACTAAACTGAGAGAGTATTACTAAACTGAGAGAATATTACTAAACTGAGAGAGCTGAAGGAATATTACTAAACTGGAGGAATATTACTAAACTGAGAGAGTGTTACTAGACTGAGAGAGTATTACTGAAACTGGAGAGAAAGTATCACCAAACTCAGAGAATATTACTACAAACTGACAAATATGTAAACTGAGAGAATATTACTCAACTGAGAGAGTGTTACTAAACTGAGAGAATATTACTCAACTGAGAGAATATTACTAAACTGAGAGAGTGTTAGCTGAACTGAGAGAGTATTACTCTTAATGCAGAGAGTATTACTAAACTGCAGAGAATATAGATTACTAATCTGAGAGAGACATCACTAAACGGAGAGTATGTTACTCAGACAGCGAGTACTACTAAACTAGACAATATCACTAAACTGAGGATGTTACTCACTTGGGAGTCTATAACTGAGAAAATATTACTCAACTGAGAGAATATTACTCAACTGAGAGAGTATTACTCAACTGCAGAGATTGTTACTAAACTGAGAGAGTATTACTAAACTGACACTTAACTTGAGAGTATTACTAAGACTGAGAGAGTATTACTCAACTAGCGAGAAGAGCAATCACCAACCACAGAGAGTATTACTAAACTGAGAGAATATTACTAAGCTGAGAGGATATTACTAAACTGAGAGAATATTACTAAACTGAGAGGAGCCGAAGGGAACTATTACCAAACTGAAGAGAAATATCACTGAAATGAAGGTCACTAAACTGAGAGAGTATTACTTAAACTGGAGAGAGTGTTACATAGACTAGAGAATATTACTCAACTGAGAGAAGTATTACTAAACTGAGAGAATATTACTCAATCTGAGAGAGAGTATTACTAAACTGAGACGAGTGTTACTGAGAACTGAGAGAAGATTACTCAACTGAGAGAGTATTACTTAACCTGAGAGAATATTACTAAACTGAGAGAATATTACTTAAACTGAGAGAGTATTACTAAACTGAGAGAGTGTTACTAGACTGAGCGAGTATTACTAAACTGAGAGAGTATTACTAAACTGAGAGAATATTACTAGACTGAGAGAGTGTTACTAAACTGAGAGAGTATTACTAAACTGAGACCTAGAATTATTACTCAAACTGAGAGAGTATTACTAAACTGAGAGAATATTACTCAATCTGAGAGAGTTTATTACTGAAACTGAGAGAGTGTTACTAGACTGAGGGAGTGTTTACTCAACTAGAGAGAATATTACTAAAACTCGACTGAGAGTATTACTCGAGACTGAGAGAAGTGTTCACTACAGACTGAGAGAAGATTACTTGAACTGAGAGAGTATTACTAAAACTGAGAGAGTATTACTGCAAACTGAGAGAGTATTCTTAAACTGAGAATACTAAACTAGAGCTGAGAGGAGTATTACTCAACTGAGAGAATATGACTAAACTGAGAGAGCATGTAGAGAGTATTACTTAAGACTGAGAGAGTGTTACTAAACTGAGAGAGTATTACTGAAACTGAGAGAGTATTACTTAACCCGAGAGAGTGTTACAAAAACTGAGAGAATATTACTAAACTGAGAGAGTATTACTAAACTGAGAGAGCTAAACTGAGAGAATATTACTAAACTGAGAGAAGATTACTAAACTGAGAGAGTATTACTAAACTGAGAGAGTATTACTAAACTGAGAGAGTATTACTAAACTGAGAGAATATTACTCAACTGAGAGAGTATTACTAAACTGAGAGAGTATTACTAGATCTGAGAGACCTGAGAGACTAAACTGAGAGAGTGTTACTAGACTGAGAGAGAATTACTCAACTGAGAGAGTATTACTAAACTGAGAGAAGTGTTACTAAACTGAGAGAATGTTACTCAACTGAGAGAATATTACTAAAACTCAGACGAGTAGTATACTAAACTGAGAGAATATCTACTAAACTGAGAGAGTGTTACTAAACTGAGAGAATACTACTAAACTGAGAGAGTATTACTAAACTGAGAGAGTATTACTAAACTGAGAGAGTATTACTAAACTGAGAGAATATTACTGCAACTGAGAGAGCTGAATATTACTAAACTGAGAGAATATGACTAAACTGAGACATATTAGAGTATTACTAAACTGAGAGAGTGTTACTAGACTGAGAGAGTATTACTACCCCGAGACTGAGAGAGTATTACGAAGACTCAGAGAATATTACTAAACTGAGAAGATATCTAACCGAGAGAGTATTACTTAAACTGAGAGGAGTATTACTCAACTGAGAGAAAATATACTAAACTGAGAGAGCTGAAGGAAGTGTTACTAAACTGAGAGAATATTACTCAACTGGTACAAACTGAGAGTATTACTAAACTGAGAGAGTATTACTCAACTGAGAGAGTATTACTCAACTGAGAGAGTATTACTAAACTGAGAGCTGAGAGGAATATTACTAAACTGAGAGAATATTACTAAACTGAGAGACTATTACTAAACTGAGAGAGTATTACTAAACTGAGAGAATATTACTAAACTGAGAGAGTATTACTAAACTGAGAGGTGTCACTGAGACTGAGAACTGTTACTCAGACTGAGAGAGTATTACTCAACTCAGAGAGTGTTACTAAACTGAGAAAGAAACTGAGTACTTGAGACTGAGAATTGTAAAGAAAACTAAACTGAGAGAGTATTACTTAAACTGAGAGAGTATTACTAAACTGAGATCTAGAGTGTTACTAGACTGAGAGAGTATTACTCAACTGAGACAATATTACTCAACTGAGAGAGTATTACTAAACTGAGAGAGTTACTAAACTAAAGTCTTGAGCTAGAGTATTAAAGTATCTAAACTGAGAGAATATTACTCAACTGAGAGTATTACTAAACTGAGAGAATATTACTAAACTGAGAGAGTGTTACTAAACTAATATGTAGAGAGTATTACTGAACTGTACGAGAGTATACTAAACTAAAGCATCAAGACTGAGAGATTATTACTAAACTGAGAGAATATTACTAAACTGAGAGAGTATTACTAAACTGAGAGATATTACTAAACTGAGAGAATATTACTAAACTGAGAGAGTATTACTAAACTGAGAGAGTATTACTAAACTGAGAGAGTATTACTAAACTGAGAGAGTATTACTAAACTGAGAGAATATTACTAAACTGAGAGAGTATTACTAAACTGAGAGAGTATTACTAAACTGAGAGAATATTACTAAACTGAGAGAGTATTACTAAACTGAGAGATATTACTAAACTGAGAGAGTATTACTAAACTGAGAGAGTATTACTAAACTGAGAGAGTATTACTAAACTGAGAGAGTATTACTAAACTGAGAGAGTATTACTAAACTGAGAGAGTATTACTAAACTGAGAGAGTATTACTAAACTGAGAGAATATTACTAAACTGAGAGAATATTACTAAACTGAGAGAGTATTACTAAACTGAGAGAAGTATTACTAAACTGAGAGAATATTACTAAACTGAGAGAATATTACTAAACTGAGAGAATATTACTAAACTGAGAGAATATTACTAAACTGAGAGAGTATTACTAAACTGAGAGAGTATTACTAAACTGAGAGAATATTACTAAACTGAGAGAGTATTACTAAACTGAGAGAATATTACTAAACTGAGAGAGTATTACTAAACTGAGAGAATATTACTAAACTGAGAGAGTATTACTAAACTGAGAGAATATTACTAAACTGAGAGAATATTACTAAACTGAGAGAGTATTACTAAACTGAGAGAGTATTACTAAACTGAGAGATATTACTAAACTGAGAGAATATTACTAAACTGAGAGAGTATTACTAAACTGAGAGAATATTACTAAACTGAGAGAATATTACTAAACTGAGAGAATATTACTAAACTGAGAGAATATTACTAAACTGAGAGAATATTACTAAACTGAGAGAGTATTACTAAACTGAGAGAGTATTACTAAACTGAGAGAGTATTACTAAACTGAGAGAATATTACTAAACTGAGAGAATATTACTAAACTGAGAGAGTATTACTAAACTGAGAGAGTATTACTAAACTGAGAGAATATTACTAAACTGAGAGAGTATTACTAAACTGAGAGAGTATTACTAAACTGAGAGAGTATTACTAAACTGAGAGAGTATTACTAAACTGAGAGAGTATTACTAAACTGAGAGAATATTACTAAACTGAGAGAATATTACTAAACTGAGAGAGTATTACTAAACTGAGAGAGTATTACTAAACTGAGAGATATTACTAAACTGAGAGAGTATTACTAAACTGAGAGAATATTACTAAACTGAGAGAGTATTACTAAACTGAGAGAATATTACTAAACTGAGAGAATATTACTAAACTGAGAGAGTATTACTAAACTGAGAGAATATTACTAAACTGAGAGAGTATTACTAAACTGAGAGTATTACTAAACTGAGAGTATTACTAAACTGAGAGAGTATTACTAAACTGAGAGAGTATTACTAAACTGAGAGAATATTACTAAACTGAGAGAATATTACTAAACTGAGAGATATTACTAAACTGAGAGATATTACTAAACTGAGAGAGTATTACTAAACTGAGAGAGTATTACTAAACTGAGAGAATATTACTAAACTGAGAGAGTATTACTAAACTGAGAGAGTATTACTAAACTGAGAGAGTATTACTAAACTGAGAGAGTATTACTAAACTGAGAGTATTACTAAACTGAGAGTATTACTAAACTGAGAGAATATTACTAAACTGAGAGAATATTACTAAACTGAGAGAGTATTACTAAACTGAGAGATATTACTAAACTGAGAGAGTATTACTAAACTGAGAGAATATTACTAAACTGAGAGAGTATTACTAAACTGAGAGAGTATTACTAAACTGAGAGAATATTACTAAACTGAGAGAATATTACTAAACTGAGAGAGTATTACTAAACTGAGAGAGTATTACTAAACTGAGAGAGTATTACTAAACTGAGAGAGTATTACTAAACTGAGAGAGTATTACTCAACTCAGAGAGTATTACTAAACTGAGCGAATATTACTAAACTGAGAGAGTATTACTAAACTGAGAGAGTATTACTAAACTGAGAGAGTATTACTAAACTGAGAGAGTATTACTAAACTGAGAGAGTGTTACTAGACTGAGATAGTATTACTCAACTGAGAGAGTATTACTAAACTGAGAGAGTATTACTAAACTGAGAGAGTATTACTAAACTGAGAGAGTATTACTAAACTGAGAGAGTATTACTAAACTGAGAGAATATTACTAAACTGAGAGAGTATTACTAAACTGAGAGAGTATTACTAAACTGAGAGAGTATTACTAAGCTGAGAGAGTATTACTAAACTGAGAGAGTATTACTAAACTGAGAGAGTATTACTAAACTGAGAGAGTATTACTAAACTGAGAGAGTATTACTAAACTGAGAGAGTATTACTAAACTGAGAGAGTGTTACTAGACTGAGAGAGTATTACTCAACTGAGAGAAGTATCAAACCCAGCTGAGAGACTATTACTAAACTGAGAGAATATTACTAAACTGAGAGAGTATTACTAAACTGAGAGAGTATTACTAAACTGAGAGAATATTACTAAACTGAGAGAGTATTACTAAACTGAGAGAATATTACTAAACTGAGAGAGTATTACTAAACTGAGAGAGTAGTACTCAACTGAGAGAGTATTACTAAACTGAGAGAGTGTTACTAAACTGAGAGAGTATTACTAAACTGAGAGAGTATTACTAAACTGAGAGAGTATTACTAAACTGAGCGAGTATTGCTAACCTGAGAGAATATTACTAAACTGAGAGAGTATTCACTGAGAGAGTATTAATAAACTGGAGAATAATGCCACTCAACTGAGAGAGTATTACTAAACTGAGAGAATATTACTAAACTGAGAGAGTATAGATCACTAAACTGAGAGAATTTACTAAACTGAGAGAGTATTACTAAACTGAGAGAGTATTACTAAACTGAGAGAGTGTTACTAAACCGAGAGAATATTACTCAACTGACAGAGTATTACTAAACTGAGAGAGTATTACTCAACTGAGAGAATATTACTAAAACTGAGAGATGTGTTACTAAACTGAGAGAGTGTTACTCAGACTGAGAGAAGATTACTGCAACTGAGAGAGTATTACTCAACTGAGAGTATTGCTCAACTGAGAGAGTATTACTAAACTGAGAGAATATTACTAAACTGAGAGAGGTGAAGGAATATTACTAAACTGAGAGAATATTACTAAACTGAGAGAGTATTACTAAACTGAGAGAATATTACTAAACTGAGAGAGTATTACTAAACTGAGAGAGTATTACTAAACTGAGAGAGTATTACTAGACTGAGAGAATATTACTAAACTGAGAGAATATTACTAAACTGAGAGAGTATTACTAAACTGAGAGACGATTACTAAACTGAGAGAATATTACTAAACTGAGAGAGTATTACTAAACTGAGAGAGTATTACTTAAAGCTGAGAGAGTGTTACTGAGACTGAGAGAGTATTAACAAAATGAGAGAACATTACTGAGAGAGTATTACTCAACTGAGAGAGATCATTGCCAAACTGAGAGAGTATTACTGAGAGACTGAGAGAGTATTACCAGACTGAGAGAGTATTACTAAACTGAGAGAGTATTACTAAACTGAGAGAGTATTACTAAACTGAGAGAGTATTACTAAACTGAGAGAGTATTACTAAACTGAGAGAGTATTACTAAACTGAGAGAGTATTACTCAACTGAGAGAGTATTACTCAACTGAGCGAATATTACTAAACTGAGAGAGTATTACTAAACTGAGAGAGTATTACTAAACTGAGAGAGTATTACTAAACGGAGAGAATATTACTAAACTGAGAGAGTATTACTAAACTGAGAGAATATTACTAAACTGAGAGAGTATTACTAAACTGAGAGAGTATTACTAAACTGAGAGAATATTACTCAACTGAGAGAGTATTACTAAACTGAGAGAGTATTACTAAACTGAGAGAGTATTACTAGACTGAGAGAGTATTACTAAACTGAAGATATTACTGAACTGAGAGAAGTATTACTAAACTGAGAGAATATTACTAAACTGAGAGAGTATTACTAAACTGAGAGAGTATTACTAAACTGAGAGAGTATTACTAAACTGAGAGAATATTACTAAACTGAGAGAAGTATTACTAAACTGAGAGGAATATTACTAAACTGAGAGAATATTACTAAACTGAGAGAATATTACTCAAACTGAGAGAGTATTACTAAACTGAGAGAGTATTACTCAACTGAGAGAGTATTACTAAACTGAGAGAGTATTACTAAACTGAGAGAATATTACTAAACTGAGAGAGAGAGTATTACTAAACTGAGAGAGTATTACTAAACTGAGAGAGTATTACTAAACTGAGAGAGTCTTACTAAACTGAGAGAGTATTACTAAACTGAGAGAGTATTACTAAACTGAGAGAGTATTACTAAACTGAGAGAATATTACTAAACTGAGAGAATATTACTAAACTGAGAGAGTATTACTAAACTGAGAGAGTATTACTAAACTGAGAGAGTACTAGACTGAGGGAGTATTACTAGACTGAGAGAGTATTACTAAACTGAGCGAGTATTGCTAAACTGAGAGAATATTACTAAACTGAGAGAGTATTACTAAACTGAGAGAGCTGAAGGAATATTACTAAACTGAGAGAATATTACTAAACTGAGAGAATATTACTAAACTGAGAGAGTATTACTAAACTGAGAGAATATTACTAAACTGAGAGAGTATTACTAAACTGAGAGAATATTACTAAACTGAGAGAGCTGAAGGAATATTTCTAAACAGAACTGAGAGAATATTACTAAACTGAGAGACTATTACTAAACTGAGAGAATATTACTAAACTGAGAGAGTATTACTAAACTGAGAGAGTGTTACTCAGCTGAGAGATTATTACTACAACTGGACGGGTCTTACTCAACTGAGAGAATATTACTGCAACTGGAGAGAGTATTACTAAACTGAGAGACCTGAGAGATTACTTGCTAAACTGAGAAGAGTATCTACCTGAACTGAGAGAGTCATTACTAAACTGAGAGAGTATTACTAAACTGAGAGAGTGTTACTAGACTGAGAGAGTATTACTAGACTGAGAGAGTATTACTAAACTGAGCGAATATTACTAAACTGAGAGAATATTACTAAACTGAGAGAGTATTACTAAACTGAGAGAATATTACTAAACTGAGAGAATATTACTAAACTGAGAGAGTATTACTAAACTGAGAGAGTGTTACTAGACTGAGAGAGTATTGCTCAACTGAGAGAGTATTACTAAACTGAGAGAATATTACTAAACTGAGAAAATATTACTAAACTGAGAGAATATTACTAAACTGAGAGAGTATTACTCAACTGAGAGATTATTACTAAACTGAGAATGTGTTACTAAACTGAGAGAATATTACTCAACTGAGAGAGTATTACTAAACTGAGAGAGTATTACTCAACTGAGAGAGTATTACTCAACTGAGAGAGTATTACTAAACTGAGAGAATATTACTAAACTGAGAGAGCTGAAGGAATTACTAAACTGAGAGAATATTACTAAACTGAGAGAATATTACTAAACTGAGAAAGTATTACTAAACTGAGAGAGTATAACTCAACTGAGAGAGTATTACTAAACTGAGAGAGTGTTACTAGACTGAGAGAGTATTACTAAACTGAGAGAGCTGAAGGAATATTACTAAACTGAGAGAATATTACTAAACTGAGAGAATATTACTAAACTGAGAGAGCTGAAGGAATGTTACTAAACTGAGAGAATATTACTAAACTGAGAGAATATTACTAAACTGAGAGAGTATTACTAAACTGAGAGAATATTACTAAACTGAGAGAGTATTACTAAGCTCAACTGAGAGAATATTACTAAACTGAGAGAATATTACTAAACTGAGAGAGTATTACTAAACTTAGAGAATATTACTAAACTGAGAGAGTATTACTAAACTGAGAGGCTATTACTAAACTGAGAGAGTATTACTAAACTGAGAGAATATTACTAAACTGAGAGAATATTACTAAACTGAGAGAGTGTTACTAAACTGAGAGAGTATTACTAAACTGAGAGAGCTGAGAGAGTATTACAAGACTGAGAGAGTATTACTAAACTGAGAGAGTTTTACTAAACTGAGAGAGTATTACTAACCTGAGAGAGTATTACTAAACTGAGAGAATATTACTAAACTGAGAGGATATTACTAAACTGAGAGAGAATATTACTATGAGAGAATATTACTAAACTGAGAGAGTATTACTAAACTGAGAGAATATTGCTAAACTGAGAGAGTATTACTAAACTGAGAGAATATTACTAAACTGAGAGAGTATTACTAAACTGAGAGAAGATCACTGAAACTGAGAGAGATATTACTGAAAACTGAGAGAGTATTACTAAACTGAGAGACTATCTACTGGACTGAAGAGCTGAAGGAATTCTCACTAAACTGAGAGAATATTACTCAAACTGAGAGAAGTATTACTAAGACTGAGAGGGTTTGCTTACTAAACTAGAGAGAGTACTTACTTTAAACTAAGAAGAATGTTGCTTAAGCTGAGAGAGTATTACAAGACTGAGAGAGTGTTCACCCAGACTGAGAGAGTTATTACTGCAACTGAGAGAGTATTACTCAACCTGAGAGAGTATTACTAAACTGAGAGAGTATTACTAAACTGAGAGGATTTTACTAAACTGAGAGAGTATTACTAAACTGAGAGAGTATTACTAAACTGAGAGAGTATTACTAAACTGAGAGAGTATTACTAAACTGAGAGAGTATTACTAAACTGAGAGAGTCTGGACTTTGAGAGTAGTGTTACTCAGACTGAGAGAATATTGCTTCAACTGAGAGAATATTACTCAACTAGAGAGAGTATTACTAAAACTGAGAGAGTATTACTAAACTGAGAGAGTATTCACTAAACTGAGAGAATATTACTAAACTGGGAGAGCTGGAGAGAATATTACTCAAACTGAGAGAGTATTACTAAACTGAGAGAGTATTACTAAACTGAGAGAGTATTACTAAACTGAGAGAGTATTACTAAACTGAGAGAGTATTACTAAACTGAGAGAGTATTACTAAACTGAGAGAGCTGAGAGAATATTACTTCTTACTAAACTGAGAGAGTATTACTAAACTGAGAGGACTATTACTCAAACTGAGAGATTATTACTAAACGGCAGAGACTGAAGGACTATAACTGAGAGAGTATTACTAAACTGAGAGTATTCAACTAAGAAGATGTTACTCAAACTGAGAGAATATTACTTGAGACTGGAGAGAGTATTCACCAAACTGAGAGAGTGTTACTAAACTGAGAGAGTATTACTAAACCCGAGAGAGTATTACTAAACTGAGAGCTTTGAGAGTATTACTAAGACTGAGAGAGTATTCTGCAAACTGAGAGAGTATTACTAAACTGAGAGAGCTGAAGGAATACTATGGACCCGAGAGAGTATTACTAAACTGAGAGAGTATTACTAAAATGAGAGAGTATTACTAAACTGAGAGAATATTACTAAACTGAGAGAGCTGAAGGAGTATTACTAAACTGAGAGAGTATTACTAAACTGAGAGAGTATTACTAAACTGAGAGAGTATTACTAAACTGAGAGAATATTACTAAACTGAGAGAGTATTACTAAACTGAGAGAATATTACTAAACTGAGAGAGCTGAAGGAATATTACTAAACTGAGAGAATATTACTAAACTGAGAGAGTATTACTAAACTGAGAGACTATTACTAAACTGAGAGATTATTACTAAACTGAGAGAATATTACTAAACTGAGAGAGTATTACTAAACTGAGAGAGTGTTACTAGACTGAGAGAGTATTACTCAACTGAGAGAGTATTACTAAACTGAGAGAGTATTACTAAACTGAGAGAGTATTACTAAACTGAGAGAGTATTACTAAACTGAGAGAGTATTACTAAACTGAGAGAGTATTACTAAACTGAGAGAATATTACTAAACTGAGAGAATATTACTAAACTGAGAGAGTATTACTAAACTGAGAGAGTATTACTAAACTGAGAGAGTATTACTAAACTGAGAGAGTATTACGAAACTGAGAGAATATTACTAAACTGAGAGAGTATTACTAAACTGAGAGAGTATTACTAAACTGAGAGAATATTACTAAACTGAGAGAATATTTACTAAACTGAGAGAACATTACTTAAACTGAGAGAGGTTTTACTGAACTGGAGAGATTGCTAGACTGAGAGAACCTGACTAAACTGAGACAGATATTTACTAAACTAGAGAGTATTACTAAACTGAGAGAGTGTTACTAAACTAGAAAATATATTAAACTGAGAGAGTATTACTAAACTGAGAGAATATTACTAAACTGAGAGAGCTGAAGGAATATTACTAAACTGAGAGAATATTACTAAACTGAGAGAGTATTACTAAACTGAGAGACTATTACTAAACTGAGAGATTATTACTAAACTGAGAGAATATTACTAAACTGAGAGGATGATTACTAACCCGAGAGAGTGATTCACTCAAGCTGAGAGAATATTACTCAACTGAGAGAATATTAACTACAACTGAGAAGATATGTATTACTAAACTGAGAGAGTATTACTAAACTGAGAGACTATTCACCAAACCAGAAGAACTACTAAACTGAGAGAGTATTACTAAACTGAGAGAATATTACTAAACTGAGAGAGCTGAAGGAATGTTACTAAACTGAGAGAATATTACTAAACTGAGAGAATATTACTAAACTGAGAGAGTATTACTAAACTGAGAGAATATTACTAAACTGAGAGAGTATTACTAAACTGAGAGAGTTTCTACTAAGAACTAGAGAGTATTACTAAGCCCGAGAGAGTGTTACTAAACTGAGAGACATGTGCTTAAGACCCAGAGAATATTACTAAACTGAGAGAGTATTACTAAACTGAGAGAGCTGAAGGAATATTACTAAACTGAGAGAATATTACTAAACTGAGAGAATATTACTAAACTGAGAGAGTATTACTAAACTGAGAGAATATTACTAAACTGAGAGAATATTACTAAACTGAGAGAGTATTACTAAACTGAGAGAGTATTACTAAACTGAGAGAGTATTACTAAACTGAGAGAGTATTACTAAACTGAGAGAGTATTACTAAACTGAGAGAATATTACTAGACTGAGAGAGTATTACTAAACTGAGAGAGTATTACTAAACTGAGAGAGTATTACTAAACTGAGAGAATATTACTAAACTGAGAGAATATTACTAAACTGAGAGAATATTACTAAACTGAGAGAGTATTACTAAACTGAGAACTGAGAGAATATTACTAAACTGAGAGAATATTACTAAACTGAGAGAGTATTACTAAACTGAGAGAATATTACTAAACTGAGAGAGTATTACTAAACGGAGAGAATATTACTAAACTGAGAGAGCTGAACTGGAGAGCTATTACTAAACTGAGAGAGTATTACTAAACTGAGAGAGTATTACTAAACTGAGAGAGTATTACTAAACTGAGAGAGTATTACTAAACTGAGAGAGTATTACTAAACTGAGAGAAGTATTACTAAACTGAGAGAGTATTACTAAACTGAGAGATATTACTAAACTGAGAGATATATTACTACAACTGAGAGAGTAGTTTACTAAACTGAGAGAGTATTACTAAACTGAGAGAGTATTACTAAACTGAGAGGAGTATTACTAAACTGAGAGAGTATTACTCAGACTGAGGGAGTATTACTAAAACTGAGCGAATATTACTAAACTGAGAGAGTATTCTACTAAACTGAGAGAGTATTACTAAACTGAGAGAGTATTACTAAACTGAGAGAGTATTACTAAACTGAGAGAGCTGAAGGAATATTACTAAACTGAGAGAATATTACTAAACTGAGAGAGTATTACTAAACTGAGAGAGTATTACGAAACTGAGAGAGTATTACTAAACTGAGAGAGTACTACTAAACTGAGAGAGTATTACTAAACTGAGAGAGTATTACTAAACTGAGAGAGTATTACTAAACTGAGAGAGTATTACTAAACTGAGAGAGTATTACTAAACTGAGAGAATATTACTAAACTGAGAGAATATTACTAAACTGAGAGAATATTACTAAACTGAGAGAGTATTACTAAACTGAGAGAGTATTACTAAACTGAGAGAGTATTACTAAACTGAGAGAATAGTACTAAACTGAGAGAGTATTACTAAACTGAGAGAGTATTACTAGACTGAGAGAGTATTACTAGACTGAGAGAGTATTACTAAACTGAGCGAATATTGCTAAACTGAGCGAATATTACTAAACTGGAGAGAGTTTAGTACTAAACTGAGAGTATTGCTTGAACTGAGAGTGTTACTGAACTGCGGGAGAATTATTACTAGACTGAGAGAGTATTACTAAACTGAGCGAGTATCTGCTAAACTGAGAGAATATTACTAAACTGAGAGAGTATTACTAAACTGAGAGAGTATTACTAAACTGAGAGAATATTACTAAACTGAGAGAGTATTACGAAACTGAGAGAATATTACTAAACTGAGAGAGTATTACTAAACTGAGAGAATATTACTAAACTGAGAGAGTATTACTAAACTGAGAGAGTATTACTAAACTGAGAGAATATTACTAAACTGAGAAGAGTATTACTAAACTGAGAGACTGTCACTAGACTGAGAGATTCTTACTAACCTAGAGAGTATTACTAAACTGAGAGAGTATTACTAAACTGAGAGAGTGTTACTTAGACTGAGAGAATATTACTAGACTGAGAGAGTATTACTAAACTCAGAGAAGTATTACTAAACTGAGAGAGTGTTACTAGACTGAGAAATTCTGGAGAGATCTACTCAACTGAGAGAGTATTACTAAACTGAGAGAGTAGTACTAAACTGAGAGAGTATTACTAAACTGAGAGAGTATTACTAAACTGAGAGAGTATTACTAAACTGAGAGAGTATTACTAAACTGAGCGAGTATTGCTAAACTGAGAAGATATTACTAAACTGAGGGAGTATTACTAAACTGAGAGACTGAGGAGTATTACTAAACTGAGAGAGTATTACTAAACTGAGAGAGTATTACTAAACTGAGAGAATATTACTAAACTGAGAGAGTATTACTAAAC